>NC_049216.1:9282803-9397803 GCF_013347855.1 Anguilla anguilla
TTTGCTGGAGTATTAGTACCTTCTGACAATCTTCTCTCTGTCTCAGTGTCCCAATGCCAAAAATCCCAGGGCAGACAGAACAGATGCTCTCTCTCTCTCTCCTCTCCCTCTCCTCCCTCCCTTCTTTCCTTTCTCCCTCTCTATGTCTCTCCTTCACTGCGCCATGGCCGAGCTGTAATCATAGCAACAACTCGTGCATAGAGAGGATGGGAGAAGAGTGCGGTCAACAGGGAAACTCTGTGTGTTAGGAGTGTCCTCAGGTGGGGGTCAAAGAGGCAGAAGTACACCATTCTTCTTTACAATATTCCACTGAAGCTGACCTTGAACCTACAAAAGACATTCTTGAAGGAGAACAAAAATCATAATCAAAAACGAAAACAAAAATGTGTCTTGAAGTGGACCTTCAGAGTGTTTTGAGCGCTAAATAATGGCTATAAAGCATAAATCAATAAATAAGTAAATAAACATTATGGCAGGCTTGTGCCAACTGAAATAAAGATGTTCTGATATGAATGTGAACTTATAGTAAGGTAATATCACGTCACATATTTTCTGAAAAGGAGTTAATATAAGCTGGTTATAATACTTATGTATCATTTTGTCAATAGTTATGATGCAATACATAACATATAAAAGTTATATGCATGATAAATCAGACCATAATCAAGTTTTACCTAAATATGTATTTTCTACAGTATGCTAATGTCATTGTACAAAACCATGGAGCAATTTTAATACCAAACAGACATGAAATCAAATAGTATTGTTTCTGTATTCCAGTTCAAAAAAATGCTTCTATAATAGTGATGAATCTCTTCTAAAATTTAAAGCTACCAGCAAAATGTTGCTGAGAGAGTGAGGAATCTGGGATACAGAATCTGCACAGTACAGTAGCATTCCACTGGAATATATAATCTACAATGTTACAGTAACATTCTACTGGAGTCTACATGAACATTCTACATGAATTGAATACATTCTACTGGAGCATATACGGAATCTATTCTAATACAACAACTTGCATGTTCCAATAGAATGCTATAGTAACATTGTGGATCTCAGTGAGCAATTATTCCTTGACAAATTAGGTTTGATTTTATTTTTGGTTAGAACTAATTCCTACAGCGCATTCAACCTGTGTAGATATGTAAAGGGAAAATAGGAAGTTTTGAGATCTCAGGAACTCTTCATAGGTGTCCCCCAAGGCTCCGACCTCGGTCCTCTCCTCTTTTTTCTCTATACCAAGTCTCTTCACTCTGTCATCTTTCTATAGCCTGTCTTATCACCCCACGCTGATGGTACACAACTCTCTCCTTCCCCCCTTCAATACATTGGTCTGAGCATGCATTTCAGCTTGCCTACAAGACAGCTCAAACTGGATGACAAATAATTGACTTAAATTCAGAGTCTGAATTCTGAAACAATCTCTGATTTTTTACCTCCAGCAAACTGTCCCTCTCTAAGAATATCATAGCAGTTTGTTTTGGGCGTGCAGATTCTTCCTGTAAAACATTAGGACAACCCAGCCCTTCTTCACCACCTAGTCAAACCAGCTCATAGTCAAGTCAATGATCATCTCCCACCTGGCCTCAGTCATCAGACTTCATCCAGAATGCTGCTGCTCTGATCTGCAACCTCCCCAGACTCAAACATATCCCTTTTCATCTCCCTCCAATGGTTACATATATTAGCTTGCATAAAGTTCACAACCTTGGCGCTAGCCTATCGGGCAGCTAAAGAGACAGCTCCATTATGTATTTGAAAGATCATCAGACCCTACAGAACCACCAGACCCCTCCAGACTACCTCTGCATGCCCGGTGTTCCCTCCATGCCTCTGGCCTCATTTATAAAATGCACTCACGCTCAAGTTGCATCTTAAAAGCGCACTTCGACATGGACATGATCGTATCTACGATGTTTCTACAAAACATTTTTACAAGACATAAGTAAATTAACTGCTGGTTATGCGGGCATACTGCACGTTTGAGAGCCGGCACACAAATCCCTCAGGTTGGTTGTGTTTAGAGTGTTTAGAATAACATTTAATTTATAATTGAACTGATCGATTTTAGGCATGACGAGTGCAAAAAATGTGAAAGCGCAACCTTATTCACAGGAAAATCATTTGCCACATTCAAAACAAGAGGTAATGGAAAAGCACATTCACAGGAATTCTATATCCCTTGAGGCTGAAATATCACAGGTGCATGAGACACAGTTATGCCACTCTAAACAAAAATAAGATACTTTTTTCAGCCTCAGGTATTTTATTATAAATCAAGTATAAGCACAGCTTGGGAAATTATCTTATGATTACGTTTAAGTTCAAATCAATAATTTTATAAATGAGGCCCCTGCATTTCCGGGTCACGTCACCTGTTTGTTCTGGTGGTGGAATGAGCTTTCCATTGTAGTCAGCACAGCATAAATTCTGCCCATCTTGCACTGTATACTGAAGACTCACCTCTTGGACTGCATTTATATAGCGCTTTTATCCAAAGCGCTTTACAATTGATGCCTCTCATTCGCCAGAGCAGTTAGGTGTCTTGCTCAAGGACACTTCGACACGCCCAGGGCGGGGTTTGAACCGGCAACCCTCCGACTGCCAGACAATCGGTCTTACCTCTTGAGCTATGTCGCCCCTATGGCATTATGGCTCCCCTGACCCCCTTTTATATAACTTTTAATTTTCTTTTTCTTGCTTTGGATTTCCTTTTGGATAATGTCATAGGTATAGCAGTGTAATGATAGGCTCGCTGTATAGTACTTTTTTTAGCTGCAATACAAATTGCTGTTTATTTGGTTAATGTTACATTTCTGTACATATGTATAAGTGTCTGCTAATTGATTGTAATGGAATAAGAGAGCAGAGAGAAAAGGACACAGACCAGACAAGGACCAGACAATAATTCTGTCCAGCGGAAGGGTCTAGAGTCTGTTTCTTCCCCAAAGGTTTGACCTGAGCTCCCTTGAGGCACACAGCCATAGGAATGTAATGAATTGATCATGAAGGAGATGAACGGGAGGATGGCGGAAGAGAAGATCTGGTGAAGAGGTGAGGGAACGGGGTCCTGGATACAGGTGATTGATCGACGTGACAACAGCAGGTGAGAGATGTTGACATCTGGAAGGTGACAGAAGCTAGAAGATAAAGCAGGAGCTGTAGATGTCTGCTATACTCCACGCAACACTCACCACAAACCTACTGGATTCTATGCTCGTGCAGAATGTGACTGTAACACGATTCTAGGCTTCAGTGGAATGTCACTGGAAGGGTGAGGATTCTGCACTCCAGTAGAATGTTGCTGTTATATGACATAGAAGTGTTTATGCTACTATGGTCACTGGGGGCAAACCGCAAACTGTCAAACTAGGAATTTGTTTCACAGCACTGTGCAGCCATCGCATAGAAATGGTGTCATTTTTCAATTCCCAAATACTAAATTGGTGAAATTGTCTGATAAACGATGGAGGTCTTGGGAAGCTATGTTAGCTAAAGAATTTTTTATTGTCATTCACTGTGTGAAATATAACATTCGGTGACTAAGTCAGCCAACATTCATGCAATAGCTGGTAAGATTAACATTACCTAGTTTTATTTAATGATGCATTTTAGCTTCTAGATACTAACATGCCTTCTTGTCAAGTTACAACACATCTGGTCTCACTATTGAGATAATTTCTCACATTTATGTCTTAGCATCTCGTAATTGTGAATTAGTGTCTCACTGTTGATACTATGCCGTAATTATTAGATACTAAGAAAACGTAACGAGAAAATTATGCGCTACATTTTTTCACAAGTGGTTGAAATTGGCTTCCACACAAAGACGGGGACGTCAACGGCGCACCGGTGTGTGGCTGATATCTAAAAATTCCAAATTAGGGCGGGCGCCAACATTACTCGAAAACAAACCCCCACCAAAACGGTTTTGAGTCTCAGCAAAGTTGAATGTCGCTGTCACAGTGAGGAGGTTATGCGCACCTGTTCAGTGTCAAGCATGCCACCCTGACAAGGTTGTTTCTGTAGCACAGCACAAACGTTTCCGCTACACACTGTACGCATTCGCGTGCTCCTCTCTGTGTTTGTCGTCTTGAGGAAGGCTTAATGCACGGTGCATCTTACGCAGCAGAAATAATGGCAACAGAGTGACTCATGCCTTTCAGGTGAAAGTTATGAACTACGTGCAAAAGCCATAAACTGTGGTGTGGCATAAAGTAACACTTTCCAACTTCCCAAGCTAATTAGGAATTGGACAGGGCTTTCGTGGTTGTAACACGGAATGACTCAGACATGTTACACGCCCCGTCAGCCAATGAAGGCTTTAATGTGGTCCTCCCACCACCGTCAAACAGGTCGCGACAGATGAGGAGCAAGTGCCAGCACCTGTCCTGCCAGCTCTCCACACCCCGACCCCTCCGTTCTCACCTGACTCATCACCCAGAGGCGACCACGGGCTGCTCTTTCTTCCTGCATCGCCGCTTACACACAATAATAAACTACATAGATAAAAAATACCATTAAGCCATTATGATTCAGCACTGCCACCATTAAATAAGTAATATATGAGCATTTAATAGGCATTCCTGATACACCTGGCTTCAAGGACGCGCTGCCTCTCTAACACCAGGCTCTAAGGACATGATGTGCCTCTAAAACCAGGCTTAAAAGACGTGCCAGATCTCGACTAGCTGGGCTGTGTGGACACGCTACGTCTCTAATGCCAGGCCTCGAGGACAGGCTGCCAATTAGAGCATCTCTCTCGTGCCAATGACGGTAGTTTTAATTTAAATATTCAGAAAGTTCTAGGCTGTTGTGAGAGAAGGAGGTGGCTGGGAAGAATATGATGAAACTTCTCAGGCATTGGTGGAGTGTAAAATGAATAAGATTAAGGATCGCACTACCGTGGAAATAATTTCAGTATTTTTTAGTTTCACATGAACATTTTGGGCATGGTGGCCTTCTTCAGCATGCCAAAGGTTTTCATTTGGGGTGTCCCGGGTGACCCTAAACACAGTGCTATGCATATACATCACATGGGCCAGAGAATGCTGTACATGGGCTGGAGAGAGTAATGTGAGGTCACAGGCCAGAGAGTGCCCCCCCCCCCCAAACATAGTGCTCAGCACCAAACTGCCAACGGCCTATAATCACCATTATTACCTCAACGGAACTCTCTAATACAGACCAGAGGACAAACTACAGGCCTGCACACCAAAACCAGGCTCCCCCACGCCCCAACACCTGCCCTGGACTGGGCCTGTTTGAACAGCCTGGCATCCAGGCCTTTTACTCAACCAGTCAGGATGAATGCTTCTGTCGTCTGTTAGAATGCACATTCCCCTCTCTGCTTCCCCACACACACACATACACCCACACACACATACTTCTGAGCAAGTCTTTTCAGCATAGCTGGATTTCCTCATTCCCGTAAGCAACACATACACACACACACACACACACACCAGGCCTTTCAGAAGGACGCTTGTCTTGCACTGAGTGGAGGCATCTTTCCTGTTAGCCCTCCTTCCCTGTGTGGCTCTGTTCACACCCACGCGTTCTCATCACTTTTCATCCGAGAAGCAGCCAGTGTTTTCTTTTCCCAAACATCCGACAGAAACTTCTCTTTCGAAACGGCTCGCCTCCTTCGTCGCCCGACAGAGCGAGACGACGATATCCGGCACCTTTTCCCAGACTGAAATGGTGACGCATCACACGCTTCTCCCGAACCTCTCCTCTCTGCACGGCCCTGACGGGATGTAAATATGGCACGCGCAAAGAAGAGCCTATACTGTCTTAAAGTGCATGTGTGGGCAATCTCACCGTCTCTCAAAGCACGCCTGCGGGCACATACACCGTTTCTCAAAGCACGCCTGCGGGCACATACACCGTCTCTCAGAGCACGCCTGCGGGCACATACAGCGTTTCTCAAAATGCGTCTGAATGGGGGTGATACCCGGGCGAATGGGGGTGATACCTGGGCGAATGGGGGTGATACCCGGGCGAATGGGGGTGATACCCGGGCGAATGGGGGTGATACCCAGGCGAATGGGGGTGATACCCGGGCGAATGGGGGTGATACCCGGGCGAATGGGGGTGATACCCGGGCGAATGGGGGGATCTAAGATGGCGCCGTACTATAGTGACTCGCTACGAGCTGCTCTCGCCTCGTGTGTATGTAATGTTATGTAATGTTGTTGTGTGTATGTAATGTTATCGTGTGTATGTAATGTTATGTAATGTTATCGTGTGTATGTAATGTCGTCGTGCGTATGTAATGTTGTCGTGCGTATGTAATGTTGTCGTGTGTATGTAATGTTGTCGTGTGTATGTAATGTTGTCGTGTGTATGTAATGTTATGTAATGTTGTTGTGTGTATGTAATGTTATGTAATGTTGTCGTGTGTATGTAATGTTATGTAATGTTGTTGTGTGTATGTAATGTTATGTAATGTTGTCGTGTGTATGTAATGTTGTCGTGTGTATGTAATGTTATGTAATGTTGTTGTGTGTATGTAATGTTATGTAATGTTGTTGTGTGTATGTAATGTTATCGTGTGTATGTAATGTTGTCGTGTGTATGTAATGTTGTCGTGCGTATGTAATGTTGTCGTGCGTATGTAATGTTGTCGTGCGTATGTAATGTTGTCGTGTGTATGTAATGTTGTCGTGTGTATGTAATGTTGTCGTGTGTATGTAACGTTATTGTGTGTATGTAATGTTATGTAATGTTGTCGTGTGTATGTAACGTTATCGTGTGTATGTAATGTTATGTAATGTTGTCGTGTGTATGTAACGTTATCGTGTGTATGTAATGTTATGTAATGTTGTCGTGCGTATGTAATGTTGTTGTGTGTATATAATGTTATTTGTGTATGTAATGTTATCATGTGTATGTAATGTTGTCATGTGTATGTAATGTTATCGTGTGTATGTAATGTTATGTAATGTTGTCGTGTGTATGTAATGTTATCGTGTGTATGTAATGTTATGTAATGTTGTCATGTGTATTTAATGTTATCGTGTGTATGTAATGTTATGTAATGTTGTCGTGTGTATGTAATGTTATCGTGTGTATGTAATGTTATGTAATGTTATCGTGTGTATGTAATGTCGTCGTGCGTATGTAATGTTGTCGTGCGTATGTAATGTTGTCGTGTGTATGTAATGTTGTCGTGTGTATGTAATGTTGTCGTGTGTATGTAATGTTATGTAATGTTGTTGTGTGTATGTAATGTTATCGTGTGTATGTAATGTTATGTAATGTTATCGTGTGTATGTAATGTCGTCGTGCGTATGTAATGTTGTCGTGCGTATGTAATGTTGTCGTGTGTATGTAATGTTGTCGTGTGTATGTAATGTTGTCGTGTGTATGTAATGTTATGTAATGTTGTTGTGTGTATGTAATGTTATGTAATGTTGTCGTGTGTATGTAATGTTGTCGTGTGTATGTAATGTTATGTAATGTTGTTGTGTGTATGTAATGTTATGTAATGTTGTCGTGTGTATGTAATGTTGTCGTGTGTATGTAATGTTATGTAATGTTGTTGTGTGTATGTAATGTTATGTAATGTTGTTGTGTGTATGTAATGTTATCGTGTGTATGTAATGTTGTCGTGTGTATGTAATGTTGTCGTGCGTATGTAATGTTGTCGTGCGTATGTAATGTTGTCGTGCGTATGTAATGTTGTCGTGTGTATGTAATGTTGTCGTGTGTATGTAATGTTGTCGTGTGTATGTAACGTTATTGTGTGTATGTAATGTTATGTAATGTTGTCGTGTGTATGTAACGTTATCGTGTGTATGTAATGTTATGTAATGTTGTCGTGTGTATGTAACGTTATCGTGTGTATGTAATGTTATGTAATGTTGTCGTGCGTATGTAATGTTGTTGTGTGTATATAATGTTATTTGTGTATGTAATGTTATCATGTGTATGTAATGTTGTCATGTGTATGTAATGTTATCGTGTGTATGTAATGTTATGTAATGTTGTCGTGTGTATGTAATGTTATCGTGTGTATGTAATGTTATGTAATGTTGTCATGTGTATTTAATGTTATCGTGTGTATGTAATGTTATGTAATGTTGTCGTGTGTATGTAATGTTATCGTGTGTATGTAATGTTATGTAATGTTGTCATGTGTATTTAATGTTATCATGTGTCCCTTGTGTTAAGGCAGAGAGAGCCAGAGTTCAAGTATTTCATTGTATTTTTAATACACATGGCAACAAAGTTGAACTTGAACTTGATACCCGCGGTCAAGACCCTATTAATATTTCTGCCATTCTTATACGCTTTGGCGACTCGGTACGTGCCGAACCACAAAAAGCAGAATTGAACTGAATTCGAATTTGCATTTGAGAGGGAGAGCCACGGCGCACGGATCAGGTCGAGACAGGCTGGCTCTCGGTGTGTGTGGGCTGCTATCCTGCAGGAGAAAGCCAAGTGTGAATAACAGTGCCATCAAAGACCTGCCGCCTCTCCTGATTCACGATTCTCCCAGCACACCCTGTCTGTGCTGGCAGCGTGTCACAGCCTTGCCCTGGCAGTGTGTCACAGCGTTGCCCTGGCCTAGTTTCAACCAGCTTTGTGCGACAGGCCGGTATTACGTCTCGGATTCCCTAACAGAGCTTTCCGCCTTTCCCGTCCCTGTCACCGTGCTGCACGCACCCTGTCCACCACAAGGAGCGGGTATCAGCACGGCTGCCATTGTGACCCATCGCAGCCGTGGCTGAATAGGCCGTTTCCATGACCCACTGCTCAGTGCTGAGCAGAGGTGAGGTCATGATCCTGTCATCTCGGTCTGGAGACCTCTCGAGACCACATAGACATGGTCTTGACCCTCAAAGTCTTAGTCTGGGTCTTGGTCTCAGCATATGACCTTCGGGCAAGACCACGGTCTCAGACAAGTCCAAGTTCTCTCTCTCTCAGGCATGCTCAAGATAATAATCACTCCAGTCACCACTAGCCTGTGCCATAACATTGCAGTTGTGGTGAATTTGCTGATTGCAAGTTTCTTTTGTCGCCGATATTGGAGCTTTCTACCCAATGGATGTCTGGTAACATGCTTTTGACATGCCAGCCACTGTGTACATGGGTCCAGATAGATTACAGGTTCTTTTAAGGACCTAAATCAAATGGGTGAGAAAGACACCAGGGAGAACCTGCTCTGCTTTTCATATGCTGAGACCATCGGGACACCAATCAGGATTCCTGGGGGGTTCTGGCAGCGACAGTCACAGAAATCACAAACTAATCCCTCACTACTATCTTAGCACCTGAAACTTAACCCTTTGAAGGACAGTTTTTGTGGAAAGTTTTTTCATAATTCTACGTCAGTGTTCTAGAACTTCATTGTGACGGGAGTGATTGTTACATCATCATTAGAATGTTCGTGCAAGAACATTCTAATCACATATTTGTGACCTTACACCTTAAAGGGTTAACAAAATAGTATCCAACCGCAGCAGCAAGAAAGTCCCCGGCTTGACACACTAGCGGTCCCCCGTTGGTTCGTTGTGGGAAATTCTGACATGTGCAGCGTTGCCAAGTTTCATGCATCCAGCACGATAAACATGCTTTCAGCCTTAATCACACTCTGCCACTCTTCCTTAGAAATCTCACACCAGAGCTTACCACAGAATAAAAGTGTTCAAAGATCCTTTAGATCACTTGACAGACTGCCTTGACTTCCCTGCTATTTATCATTTGTTTATTCTATCTAAAAATCTATCAGTCAATTAGTTGAAAAATTAGAAAAATTACTGCGTTCAGTAAAAAAAAAAAGAAAAATGCCTTATTTTCCTAAACCTATATAAAGATGTGCGCAATACATGTAAGCGCATGTGCGGTCTTAAAATGAACGCCGTACTCCGGGTTAGCATGGCCTGCATATGTGACCCTCTGACCCAAGAAAACAGGGAACAGGGAATTCTGGGATGGCCGCAATTTGAAAACCCCCACTGTACTCACACTCTTATTTTCCCTCCATTTTAGACTGTTCCTACCCCCTTTGTTTATTTTTTTATCATTCCCTTTGTTGTCCATTTATAATCAATATGTGTAATGCTAACCTAACGAACCAGCAGTTTGTATTGCAACGAAAGAAGGGCAGGAGAGGTGGGTCTCCATCAAAAGATGCGCCGGGTTTGTGTTGTCCTGACAGCAGTGAGAAACTTGTTCCGCCACTAGGGGGGGCCCAAACAGGTGGCAGATGTGACCAGACAGTGCAGGCAGTCACAGAGGGAAGGGGCCAGATGCCCAGCAGTAGCAGAACAGAGATGTCTGGTAGGCATGTAGGGTCTGATGACCTTTTTAAGGCATAACAGATTTAATAAACTCAAGTTCTGTCTAGCTAAAACTGAAGCTAAAAGGTTCCACAATGTTGCATTATGAATATTCATGAAGGAGCCAAACAGTAATACAGTGGCAAAGGATGTTGGGTCCTTGGATGCACCTAATTAAGAGCAAGAAACTCCTGATACACACACATAAAAATACACAAGTACACACAAACACTAACATGCTCTGTTATTCACACACAGAGACACACATGCACAGACGTACAGACAGACAGACACACACACACACACACACTCGCTGTAACACACACAGCAGACGGACACATGCTGTGCTGTCGTCCGTAGCAACAGTGATTGACAGAGCAGAGACGCGCGCCCGCGGGTCGACCGGAATCGGTGGGGGAGATCAGAGCAGTGCTGAATAATCATCCCTGTGATTAGAGGGACAGAGCACCGCACAGCACAGCACCTTGTGCAGCTGACCTGGCAACACAGAGGCCTGTTTCTGCGCTCTCATCTCAGACACACACACACGCACACGCACACGCACATGCACATGCACGCATGCACATAGACGCACACGCACACGCACACACGCACGCACGCACATAGACGCACAAACACACACGCACACGCACATGCACACACGCACGCACATAGAAGCACAAACACACACACACACACAAATACACATATAGACACACACGCACGCGCACACACACACACGCATACATGCAAACTCACATACACATACACACACACGCACACACACACGCACGCACGCTGACACAGTCAAAATCTATACGCACAGAGCAGACTCAAAATGTAAACACACACAGATTCAATAGTCTATACACACAGCCGCACACACACAGAAATGCTGATGTGAAGGTAACTGCATGTGCGAAGGAGAAGGTGATGCAGACCGAACAGAGAGCAGGCGAGGGGAGACACTAAGGACAGGGCCTGAAAGGGCAGTGTCCATTTACATTTCAGCCATTTTGCCAATGCTCTTATCAAGAGCGACAATTCGTGCTCAAATAAAAGATCTAGATTCGTAAATCACCAACACTCTGAGTGGCAATTGATGAGAGTGTAATGGTCTGGCCATAACACACTGGCAACACGTGAAAGGGAAGGTAGATATGTACATTTAGCACAGATAATAGAAGATGTGGAAGAGGGGAATGGAGAAGGGGAAGAGAGGTACTTCAAGAACAGATGTGCCTTCAGGTCATGCCAGAAGGCAGGGAGGGACTGGGTTAGGTGGGCAGGTCATTCCACCATTGGGGAGGCAGCAGGGAGAAGAGTCGAGGCCAGGAGGAGAGATGACCAGGGAGGGGGTTGCCAGGCACCCGGTGGCAGCAGAACACAGAGTATGGGTCGGGGTGTAGGGGCGGACCATAATCCAAGGCTAAGGGGGTGCAGCTTCTTTATCAGCCATCCACACCAACGCCACCGTTTTGAATTCGATGCAGGCAGCCACCAGGGAGCCGGTGCAGGGAACACAGGAATGGAGTGACACAAGACAATTTGCAGGGGTTGAAAACCAGGTGGGCAATGGTGTTCTGGGTGAGCTAAAGGGGCTGGAGAGAGTGCTATGGGAGCCCAGCCAGGAGGGAGTTGCAGTGGACGAGTCCGGAGATGACTAGAGCTTGAACCAGAAGGTAGGCAGCATCCGGAAGAGCCTGATTCAGTCGGTGTTGTGAAACGCAAACCTGCAGAATCGTGTCATGGCAGAATCATGGGCCATGTAAGACAGTTGATGTGTCTAGAGCCCTGTGACTCAACTCATGGTCCTCAAAGTCCAAGAACTGCTGGTTTTCCACTCTCCCTTTACCTGGGAGTCAGGTGTGAATACAGTCTGGCCAATCAGTAGCACTAATTGTTGAGTCAATTACCTGGGGGAAAAGGAAACCAGGGCCGAATTTGGATTTGAGGACCAAATTTGGGTGTCCATGGTCTAGAGTCACCAAGATTCCTGGCAGTCTGGGCAGGAGTCACTGTGGTGTTGTCAAAAGAGATGGAGAGGTCCTGCAAAGGGCAGGATTTACCAGGAAAAAAAGCAATTTGGTTTTGTTGAGGTTTAGCTTGAGCTGTTGGGCAAACAACCAACTGGAGAAGTCAGCTAGGCAAGCAGAAATGCACACTTCAACCTGAGTGTCGGAGGACAGGAAAGAAAGATAGAATTGAGTATCATCAGCATAGAAATGGTAGAAGTTGTGGGAAGTGATGACTTAGCCAAGGGATTTGGTGCAGAGGGAGAAGAGGAGTGGGCCCAGGACAGAGCCCTGGGGAACCCCAGTAGAGAGGGTCCATGGCGAAGACAGAGACCCCCTCCGAGGTGCCATGCCCAATAAGGATGGATGTTTGAGGGTGGGGCCAATGAGGATGGATGTATGAGGGCAAGGGCTAATGAGGATGGATCTTTGAGGGCGGGGCCAATGAGGATGGATTTTTGAGGGCGGGGCCAATGAGGATGGATCTTTGAGGGCGGGGCCAATGAGGATGGATCTTTGAGGGTGGGACCAACGAGGATGGATCTTTGAGGGCGGGGCCAATGAGGATGGATCTTTGAGGGCGGGGCCAATGAGGATGGATCTTTGAGGGTGGGGCCAGAGGGGGCAGGTCTGGTGAGAACAGAACCAGTGAGAGTGCAGACTGATCTCTGCTGACATTTCAGACACGCAGGTTCACCTGAGGGGGCATGAAGTTGTGACACTGTAATTACCCCCCCCACCCCCCCACCTCAAACCAACACTAATGACAGAACGAGGGCCGCGGAAACAGACACGCAAAGCACTCAGACCGGCGTGAGAAAGGGCTCTGTGGCTAAAGGCCACTGTGTGAACCCCTCAGCTCTAATTACAGCGTTTATAAACACCGCGTGCGTACAAATAACCTCTCAGAGGACGCCAGGAGAGGATCCCAAGCTTCCTGCGCGCAGTCCGCACGTGAAGGGGATCTCATTTAATCCCAAGCACGCTGTGCTCTCAAAGCACCTCTTCTTATAGGAGATATAAGCCGGGTCAGAACCGATCAGAAGATTTCAGAACCGTTGTGTTAGCCTGATAATCTAAGATGGTGTCGAGTCTTAAAGCCTGAGTACTTAAGAATGTATGTCCACGCCTCTCCCACATTCACACACAGACATGTGAGAGCATGATGGAGCCCAGCACACACACACACACACACACACACAGACATGTGAGAGCATGATGGAGCCCAGCACACACACACACACACACACAGACATGTGAGAGCATGATGGAGCCCAGCCATGCTCTCACATACGCGCACACACACACACACACACAAACAAGTGAGAGCATGATGGAGCCCAGCCATGCTCTCACATACGCACACACACACACACACACACACACAGACATGTGAGCGCATGATGGAGCCCAGCCATGCTCTCACATACGCACACACACACACACACACACACACACACACACACAAACATGTGAGAGCATGATGGAGCCCAGCCATGCTCTCACATACGCACACACACACACACACACACACACACACACACAAACATGTGAGCGCATGATGGAGCTCAGCCATGCTCTCACATACGCACACACACACACACATTTCCTCTAGAAGTCAGGGTACTCAGAAAGAAATAGTTATTCATGGCTCGCTTCCCTGTTATCCCTGTAATTCCAGAGAAGGACTGGCACCTTGCCCTTTCTGACACCAGAAGGTTATGGGTTCCTGCTCAGGCATTCAGACACTACAGGTTGGCCCTTGCCATCTCTCCACTTTTGGCACCAAAAACTTGAGTGACAGGACTACGGGAGTGACTAAGACTGATTGGAGGACTGGGGCAGGGGAGCTACAAATAAAGCATTCTGTAGAACAGGGGTCAAAGTTTGATACACTACAACTAGTGTGGAAAGCATCAAATCAAAAAATGTGAATTAACATTACAGGTAGAAACATTTTACCTATAAGAAACAGAAAGGATAAAGGCTAGAACTACACAGTATCATCCCTTCTCTCTTTCTGTCTCTCTGAAATTCAAACTCAGATTCAATTCAATAATGCTTTATTGGCACATAACTGTATATAAACAAATTGCTGAATCAATTAACAATTAACCTCTTTCTATTTATTTTACTTTGAAAGTGTCTCTATACACCACATACTCTACTTTAATGAATGGCATCTGATCAAGCTATTGCACAATTTAGCATTGTCTTGTCATATTTGTCATTATCAAATAAACTGATTCATCATAAAGGTCAAAACACAAAGAAACTTGAACACCCACGCACGCACGTACATGCACACACATACACACACACACACACACACACACACACACACACAGATTGGGCTGGGACACATTCTGTGATTTTCCACTGTGGGAAGTTGGCGACATTGGATTTGAGAGGAAGTGGTGTCAGTAGGTTATGTAAATTAGCTACAGTATTTCAAATGGACCATTTTGCTCATGTTCGGCCCTTGTGCCAACGCTTTTAGCACCAGGAAGAAACGAGGCTATGTAAACCATAAAGCTGTTTCAATGCCGCCAGACACAATGCACTTCTCACCTTACAAACCCTGCTCTGCTGCCAAACCAGCTAGCTCTCAATGCTTCAGATAAAAACACAGCTGTGTGGTTGTTGAAAATGGCAGCTGGCATGCATTGAAACACAATTCCATTTCACATGCCTGCAAAGAGTCTGTCAAACATAATCTGCGGTGATAACATGGGTCTAACATGGGTCTAAATTCTCAGACATACCTTCCATTACTAGGGAAACCCGCCTGGTCTGCACGCAGTGGGCAGCGCTTCTCTCTGTGGCACACCCTGGCCCGTAATGTGGATGGGGTCATCCAGTCTCCTGCTGGTGAAAAATAAAAGTGTGTATTTCATGCTTCTGTCTGCCTTCCTTCCCTCACTCTAAAGCACAATACACACACACACACACACGTTCTCTCACACTCACACACGCGCTCACTCACACTAACACACACACACGCTATCTCACACACACACACACACACACGCTCTCTCACACACTAACACACACACACAAACACATACTCTCTCTCACTCACACACACATATGCTCTCTCGCACACACACACACACACACACTTAAATTGACAGACCCCCCTCTGTGTGAGGTGCCACAGGGTGTGCATTACAGAGAATATTAAATGAGACACAGACCTGCCTGCTGTATTCCCCGAAGATCTGCCCCCTCCCTTCCCGCCACTGTGATCCATTGACAGTGAACCTCATGTATTAAATATCATCCCACAGTGGCATCCACTCATAACCCAAATATAATAAGCTGAGTGCCTGAATAAGGGAATAAGGCTCCTTTGCGGATCATTCTGCTCTGTCTACAGACAAAATAACGATCCCAAGTGAGATGCAGACACCCATGTGAGTCCCGTTTCAACAGTAAAGAGACCCCCCCACACCCACCAACACACTGCATGGAACAGTAATGACACCTCATTATAACAGCATCAGCCAGGCTGACTTCACAACCTCATGGCACCCAGCACTGCCAAGCACAACGCAACACTCAGTAGACACCCTCTCTGAGGCTGAAACCCTAACTTGCTGAATCTGTAACCCTCAATTCCTGTATCTGTAGCATTAGCTACATTTACATGCAGAGATACGTGTAGACTGCGACCATAGCACTGTATCTATAACATTCACTTCCTGTGGCTATAAACCTCACTTCCTGTATCAATAACCCTTACTTCCTGCACAGATCACTGTAAATTACAGGATCTACTAGCATTCATTTAAACCATTTGCGCTCCGTTTGTTGCTTTTATTAGAGGACCCCCTGACCCTCAATAAGGACTCCCAGCTCAAATGAGAGGGGGAAAGAGTGGGAATGAGAGAGACAGAGAAAGATAGAGAGAGTGGTGGGCAGAGTGACATACACATTTTCATTAACTGGCCAGTAAACTGGGGCACAATTTCACACTTGCGATTTCGAACCTTTTTAAAAGTTGAGGCCTTTGAAATTGTCTATCACACAGGCAAAGCATTGCTCTTAGATTGAAGCTCCTTACGAGCTTTATCATGTTACTGCCATTTCAGTCTCTGGAGAATTATATGTTAATATTTCACCATTTACAAGTGTATGAATCTTTGTTAAGTGTTCCAGGATGCAGCTTTGGGGGGGGTGCCACGAATAAGGGCGGTTCGGGGGGCTGGGTGCCAACATTTCAGGGGAGATCATGCTGAAATGCTGAAAATATTTATAATCTTCACAAAATATTTCAGGCACAGTCAAATTCAAAGCAGGCGTGGGTCCAGCGGAGTGGAGGCATTTTGGAGGTCTCGCCGTCAAACGGACCTGGGTCAAATACGTATTTGTTTTGGATTAAAATACTTTCCTGTGCTCTATTGATCATGTCTGGTGTAACTGAGCCTGCCAATATGACCAGAAGGCCGGGTATGCACTTTTTGAGAGTATTTCATTGGTTCCAATACACCAGACAAGATGAGTAAGGCGTAGAAAAGTATTTGAATCCAAAACAAATACTTATCTGACCCAGGTCTGCAGTGAAAACGCAGGGAGCATCAGAGTGTGGCTGGAAAGAGGAGTTTATTGCTCACCACTAAGGCTTCGCCCCCATGCGTCCGTTCTGCTCCTGCAGGAAGTGCACCCTGCCACGCCCGCGCCCTCGGAGGTTTCGCCACCGGCCCTCCGGCTCAGTGTGCAGGGGCGTGCGCTGGAGACCGTTCCCTCCGGCTGTGCCTCAGTGGCGGCCATGTCTCCCACATACACCACATCCACTCCACATACGGTTTTCTGGATCTGTGTCGCGCTATATGTACCAAATGTGAATTCACAGGCCAATGCCCCAAAGGAAGTATCTGGACAGGCGAATACCCCATAGGAACCACCTGCACAGGCAAATACCCCACAGGAACCACCTGCACAGGCCAATGCCCCATAGGAGCCACTTGCACAGGCCAATGCCCCATAGGAGCCACTTGCACAGTTAAATGCCCCAAAGGAACTATCTGCACAGGCAACTGCCCCACAGGAACCACCTGCACAGATTACTGAGAAAAGAATATCTCCTTAAGAGGCTGAATGATTGACATCTTAAAAGCTAGAAGACCAATTCAATTCAGAAAGTATATTGCTTAATTATGGGTAGACTTTGGATTGTAAGTCCGATCACCTTACATGTGCTGACATAGCTGCTACACTGCTGTACCCAGCAGCAGTGGTGATGAAATTAACAATGGCGGTGAACATTGCTTCTATATTGGTCACCATTACAGCGTTAATTAGGTGCCTGTAGTCTGCCTGTAGTCTGCCTGTGCCAACTGTGTCTGCTGCACAGTCCTCTGTTTGAATATCTACACAGCTTAGGTGATACAGAGTGGAAGGAAGCTTCTATCCAAGAGCCGGGGACAGTTCCTGTAATGACTACAAACTCCTCCTATAAACAGAAGAAAAAGAAGAAATAGTAGAAGTAGCAGAAGTAGTAGTAGTAGCAGTAGTAGTAGTAGTAGTAGCATATTTTTGGGCACATGATCTCATGATTGCACCCACACCCACACACACACACACACACACACACACACACAGACACTGAAACAGGAATCTAATTTAACATACTAATTGTAATCATTCATATTTCAGTCATTCTAGCTGCCTTTTACACTTTAACATCAGAATACTGTCAGTGGCAGAAGCACATTATAATGAAAAGATAATACAATCTTTTCTAATCCACAGCTAAATGAAAAGGACAAGTTTGTGCATGATTAAATAGGTCAGAATGTAACTCCTCCCCTCAGTCCATTCATAATTTCTATCAGGAGTGCCGTGCTTACTCAAATGTAGAAGAGCTGACGATCTGGCCATTCCCACGCTACCGTCTGGCACAGTCTGCAATATGTGAAGCTGGTGAAATACTCAGCGTTTTTATGCCATCTAGTGGCAGAAAAGAGGTAGTGCACCCTGGCCTGCAGCGCTGCGGCTGGCGGATCTCAATTGCCCTGGAGTCAGTGCAGTGAGACCCAGCTGAAACAGCGCAGCGTTAGAGAGTGCCGCTGTTCCAGGACCAGCCAGCGTCCATTTAATGTCACCAGCTGGGCAATGTATGAGCAGCACTTATTGACCCTGGATCAGCTTCGAGGTTGTTCATAACTGCCTCTATGGGAAAAGCTGTACATAGGAAAGTGGGATAAAACCAACAGCTTCGACTTTCTCGTTTAACAATCAAGTGAGACTCATATCAATTTAATTGGATTGTTGCTGGAGTTTACCAACGAGCAAAAAATTTAACTTAATTTGCACCAATGTTTCATCTTATACTGGCAAAGCAGGGCCCAAATTGCAGCCCATTACAGACACAATATTGGCCCTTTGATCATAAGGGGAAAGGGCACTGTTTATATGCATCAAAGGTTATGACCATGTCCAGATCTGCATTTGTTTAGTCTAAGCGTACCTCAGTAGAGACACAATAAACAGTAACAGACATTCATTTAAAAAGTATCCACTTTACAAATATTTTCACTACATCTTATTCATACAGACAAAATTACACCAGTTTTAATGGTTGCCTGCATATGACAAGCCTTACTGTTAAGGAGCAGGCTCTACTTCCACAGCAATATATCTTGTAATAGGGGAAAAACCAGTACAACAGCGATCTCATTAGAAAATCAATTGTTAGTACTGCACTTCAGCTTTCCGAGAATAAAATAAGACAGAATGAGTGAACGAATTTATTTGACAATTTAAAAACAAGATTTCATAAGACTGCATAGCAGACAGCAATCCTTTAAAAACTGTCGAGGATAGAAACAGGAAAAAGCCATCAGACACAGCACAACGTTGACAATTGTTATCAAAAATGAAAGCATTACAAACTCTTATATTGAAATATCATACGAAGAATTCATGTGTGTCAACTACAGAGAAACTGAAATTACTGATCATGAAATGTACCGAGTAGAACAAAGACCAGACTGTGAGTTAAAATCTAGTTGTTTAGGTGTTTTTTTTTCTTCTTCCCTCTGGGGAGTTTTTACCTCACATGCTGGTTTCTGGGGGGTTCATGTTCGGCCTTTCCCATTTTCCTCTTTCTCTGTAAAGCATCTCTGTGAAATTGTCTGTATAAAAAATAAAAAACTATTTAAAAAAAAAAAACAAGTATTCAAGTAAACTGCAATAAAGTTAAATGATTCTAGTCATATGGCCCAGCACCAGTTATGAACACAGAAAGGGGAACAGCACGTTCAGATTTGTGTGAAATCTGCCGCAGTAATTTACCCATGTACCGTGTCATTGCGCCATACCACTTACGAGGAAGCGGCGTGACGAAATGGTACAACGGTAACTCAGTTTTAGACGGACTAAAACCGCAGATGGAAACGTCTATGTCCAGTTCGTTTTTAATGAAAGGAAAACTCACTCTTTAACCGAATACGGCCCGGTTTTCACCCGAAAGCCGGTGCTTCGCTGACTTCTCAGCACAAAAATGTTCGCTGGGAAGGCACTTGAAAGGGGTGGAATTGTTTACGCTACTTCCAGTTTTGCGCCCTCTTCGGTTCAGTTGATTGGCCAGTGCGTGACTCCGGTTTGCATTCCTGATGTTCTACTGTCACACGTGGGCCTCTATCCTACTCCCCGTCATCTACACCCTGTTCCCCTTCCATTTACCCAGCTCCCTACATCCCTACACCCCCAGCCGTATACCCTCTTCCCTACACCCAATAACCTATTGCCCATGCCCTGCACTCCACACCTTACTCCCTACAGGTTACACCCCATGCCCTGCGCTCCACAACTTACTCCCTACAGGCTACACCCTATGCCCTGCACTCCACACCTTACGCCCTACAGGATACACCCTATGCCCTACACTCCACACCTTACGCCCTACAGGCTACACCCCATGCCCTGCACTCCACACCTTACTCCCTACAGGCTACACCCCATGCCCTGCACTCCACACCTTACTCCCTACAGGCTGCACCCCATGCCCTGCACTCCACACCTTACTCCCTACAGGTTACACCCCATGCCCTACCTCCTTCCCCTATGCCGTACGCCCTTTGACCTCCACCCAAAGTCTTAAACAAAATGGAAATACCTTATTCAAAGAATGGCATCCTGGGGCCAGGTTGTAGCCTGTTGCAGACATACTGTTGGCCCAGGAAAAAAGGCCAATTGGTCAAACGCATGACAAATCGAGACTATGTCCAGGTCTGCATAGTGTCAGTATATCTTTTGGCAGAATACCTTTTCATTTACATTTAGGCATGTAGCCGACACTCTGATACGGAGCGACTTCCACAGATACACATTTTTACACGCAGTCCATTCATACAGCTGGAAGGTGAGTACCTCGCTCAGGGGTACACAGGCAGCCCCCCCAGTGGGGAAACTGACCCCACAACCATTGAGTTAAAAGCCCAGTCCCCTCGTTATTATGGAATGGTACTGCCAAATAATTACAATGATATGCAAAGGGTATTCATTGAGACTGAAACTACTTAATAAATGCACACTGCATCTTATTCTTGCATTGCTTTTATGCTGACAAATTTATGTTTTTTTTTTTTTTTTGTATGTGTCTGGTCCCTGGGAGTTTTTGAAAAACTCTGTCCTACACTGTACTCTTTATGCCCTACACACACCCTATCCCTTATGTTCTGCAGGCCATGCCCCATACCCTACCCGCTGTGCAAAATGCCTTATTTCTCATGCCCTTTGCTCTACATCCTACACTCTCACACCCCTGCCCTAAGCTGTGCTAGCTTAGCCCGGTGTCCAGGGCTCTCTGTAGATCCATCCGCTGAAAGACATGCACAGTTCTGAGCAGTTATGTTGTCTCTGACGTCCTTTCATTTTCATTTCTCTCTCTGTCTCTTTGTTTCTTCTGTTAAAACTGTTTTTTTTTTTTTGGGTTTTTTTTGTAAATAAGGATACTTTGGCTTCTATAAATCAGGAGAAGCCTGCCCTACACCCTATGGCCTATGCCCTACACACCACGCCCTAGACATCCTGCCATATGTCCTACACCCAATCATCAAAGCCCATGGCCGGACTGGCCATCTGGCAATCCCGGCAGGCACAAAATGGGCGTGCCACTTTTGGGCCACCGGGCCACTTTTTGCCAGTCAAGGTGAAACAATGACAGGCCCTGCATACTCCCCACACCCTCTGCTTAAGGTACAGGAATTTAAAAAACACACGAACACACACACAGTAGCCTAAACGCCAATTACATTATCAGCGCCCTAAAGCCAATGAAAATTCAGTAACACTTCAGGCAATTTGGCAGGAAAAGGCCAAATGTGGCCATTAACGTCAGCCTGTCCGCAGCAGGTATTGGAGTAGAGTAGGTCACAGCATTCATTTCAGCGCCATGCATTTCAAAGTGCTATTGCGATATGAAATTATTTACCAGGCCGTGGCACACGAATAAGACGAAACATTATAAAACCATAAACACAGAGAAAACGTGAGGAGAGGGCTGTGAACACAAATCACTCAGCTACACAGGTCAGGTACAGTCACCCGCGCTTTCGAAAGCCCCACTTCATACGGCCTTCGGTAACATCACGTGCGTCCTTAAATGTATCAAACACGCCGCGCATGCGCTGCACAAACCAGTCCCAGGATTTAGAATAGAAACTTTGTCGTACTATATACTGTCTTTTTAGTCAATGTGTGACCGAGCCTTTTCTCCGTTAGGATTTACACGCTTATAAATCCCTGGATTGCGCCGACGCCGGTAAAAACCAACGGCCGTATTTAGTGAGATCTAACAGCCTCCTGACCCACAATGTAGAGGTGGGTTAGTACAAAAAAAAAATAATAATAATTTCATGAACATTCCTCCATTTTAATGTAGTAAATGCAATTACTGTTTCACATATTTTTATGATTATGAAAATGCAATTCCATGATATGGGTGCGCACATGTGTGTGTGATTAGCTGGATATTATGACGACGCATTCTTTAAATGTATCCAAAATTTTATTAATTGTACAAACATTGTACATGCAATTTTGTTCAAATCTAAATAAATACAATAACATAAATAGTAACATAAAATAAATAGTCAAATGTCAAAAAATTAAGACTAGGCAATAAATAATAAATAATAAAAAATGCATACCTACAAACATACAATATACATCATACAATCATTATTTAAAACTCAGCACGTCTAAACTGTCTGCACATACTCATCATAAATTAATCATCACAATAAATAAACGATATAAATAACACATAAATAACTGAGAACATATGTTTTACCAACGATGCTAAATGGATTGCAACAGTTAAGTTTTGTCTTTTCTTAAATCCATGTAAAACCATGTGTATTTATCTATTTATTCACTGGCAGCTTATGACCATAAGCAACTATAACTGCGTTATTTATCACAATAACGTATTGGAGCATTTTACAACAAACACAACATAACGTGAGATTTTTCACTACGGGTGGTTTCAGAATAAAATCCTCAACTGGATTTCCTACTGTGAACTTATGGGCCGTAAGCAGGTGCAGGCCACGGGGACCTTTATCGTACTGACTCTGAATGAATACAGATGTCGTTTTACTGGACACTCGATCCTTTTCAGGACAAGCTGGTTTCGCCGTACCAGAAACGAGTTGTAGCTCATGTCCTCCTTCCCGTTGATAATACAACCTTCGCAGAGGCATTCGGCGAAAGCAATCTTGCTTGGATATCTTTCCTCGTCATGGTCGATCCTGCAGAAAGATATTAAATTAGATTAGTTCAAGAACAAGGTCATTCTTGCCACGGAACAACAGCATAAAATAAATACGCTCCAAATTAGGCAATAGCGCCTCACAGTGGAGTACAGTGGCAAACGTGCGGCTGGCCTATACAGAAGTCCCGCAGCAAAGAATGCAGGGCCCTCATTTTGTTTCGCTTTCATTCTACGGTCGACGTGGAGTAACAGTCAACATATAGCCTATAGCATTGTTTTTCAACCCTGGTCCTGGGGACCCACTGCCCTGCATGTTTTAGAGGCTTCCCTGCTCCAACACACCTGATTCAAATGAATGGGTCGTTATCAGGCTTCTGCAGAGCTTAACGGCGACCCATTCATTTGAATCAGGTGTGTTGGAGCAGGGAAACCTCTAAAACATGCAGGGCTGTGGGCCCCCACGACCAGGGTTGAAAAACACTGGCCTATAGGATATATAGGCTAATCTTCTACTTATTATATGGACCATTTGTTTATCACAGCGGCCTACCCGTGTAATACCCCCCAAAAGAACCACCCTATGGCCGTTAGATAATGACATTATGTTTAACTGCAATATCAATAGTCAAATGTAAAAATAAATAAATAAATAAAATAGAGCGCCGAGTCTGCGGACGCCGCCTCATTTCTGAAAACAGGCGGAGGGTATTTGGGGCCATCCGTCTTACTATAGACTACTTATTTCTTGATAAAATGGCTACGGGCGCACGATGAAGGGTAGAAAGTATGTAGCCTAACACATAAACGTTCGAACATTGATGAACCAGTTCTGCTTGCTGGAAATCTGGCACATAGGCGTAAGGCGTACAATAATTACAGGAAATAAGCACGTGAGCCAAACGGTAACAAACCACTTTACGTTTCAAATTGTGCGTACGGCTGTTTTACGTTTTGCTGAAGCGATTGCTTGGTTCGCAGTCTTTCATCATTTCTCCAGGGACAACAACTCAAGAGCGCCGGCGATAAAATTAGCTGTGGGCTAAAAATAGCCTAGCCACGTCACATGTGGATCTTCTTACATCAGCTGAGAGGTATTTTCGGTTATTGGTCTCTTCCTCTTCTGTTCATAGAACAGAACAGAGTCTCTACGCGTACCAGAGGAATTTGGGTTTTCTTCACTGAAAGACACTTCCTCGAATGCATATATATCCGGATTCTTCTTTCCGCAGGGATAGGCTATGTCTGTACCCCACATTTGCTTAAAGAACTGAAATGTCCATTCGATTCTAATTAATAGTAGCCTATTGGCTATTAAAACACGCGATGGCTGATTTGCACTTAACTAAAATTATTTAAGATTATACAGAGTTTAGTGGTCCAATCCTAATAATAAGAGGGGATGGCCGATTGACGTCACCAACAACAGGCTCTAAAGGCATTTCCATGAATGTTATTATAAAAGCAGTCTACTGTGGGATCTGGGGGTATAGGTCAGGTTGCCGGTGCAACCCCATTTATTTTTGCTCCTCATTAAAGATGTCGATTATTAATACCAAAAACTGCAAACTAAGAGGGATAGTGTCTTACCTGTACCGCCAGGGGGAAACAGAACGGTTGTTGTACTCCGTTGACGAAGTCTGGAGAACGAAGTTGGAACAGCTCCGTGCAGTCGGGGGATTCGGGTCTTCCAGTAACTGAACCATGTGTCCATGTGACTGGTGTAGATACTTCATCATGAAGTGCTCCGCGTGGTCCATGAGCTCGTTCTTGTTAAAACATCCAACGGGCTTCTTAGATTCCGAAAGCGCAGTCAAACAGAGAGCAACAACTGCGAACACTTCACAAACCTGAAAAAACAGCACAGAATTAGAATTGTGGGAATTGGCTGTAGATAAAAATTCAATTAAATAGCATGCCTTAAAATGCAAATATGATTTAATTCAAAAATAGTGGTAATTACAGCTAATTCTAATTTTACCAGAATGGACTATAATTAACACTGTATTAAACCCATTTTCAGCGCTGGGCGTATCTAAATCTATTCAAAATATTACCGGGAATAAACTAAACTAAATAGACGAGTATTGTTGTCGCACTCACTAATGCCTTTTGACTTACCTTCAACATCTTGGATAAGTTTAAATAAAGCAGTGGAGTGCACAGTACGCGTTAAGCGTGTAGTTCTGAAGCTCCATATTCCCGCGGTCCCTTTTAATGCATGACTCCGGGGAAGTCCAGATTTGCAGAAGTTTATGGAAATAAACAATTTATGGCGGTTTACTTCCCTTTCCCAAAGAGTAAATTCCTCCCTCTACCAGCTGTGAAAGGTATTGTCGCGTGGCACTGCCCTGGGGCGCATTGGATTACAATAGCCATTCAAGAGACAAAAAAGTTTGTGTATGCGCGCGCGCGCGCGCGCGTTCCGGAGGGGGGGTGGGGGGAGCGGTTTGTCGGCTTGGGAATTAACGCATCAGTATTTGATTCCTTTTTTATTATTATTAAAGTGAAAATAGGGTCATGGGATCGGATTGGATTTTTGGGTTAAATACAATTATTGCATAAAAGATATCATGTATATTTGAGATGACATAATAGCGCAAATACGCCCTCCCACCTCATAAGCAGAGCAGCCTTTACGGTCATGTAAAACGTTTTCTACTTATAGGCTTACTACTATCATTCAGAACCCTGCGATAGATTGGCAACCTGTCCAGCGTGTGTTCCTGTCTCTTCCCCAATGCGGGGAAGGGGGGTAAAGACGATGGATGGATGGATGGATGGACGGACTATCATTCAGACTCATTTTGGACAGCAAAAAATTTTTATTTGGTTTTAAATATGAACATAGTTTAAATACAGCTGGCTAATGTATTCTACCTGAAGACGCACTTCCAGTTCGCATCATGTTTATTTTGTTTCCTTAAGCTAATTAATTAAGAAGCGATAATTCTTTTGAAACAGCAAACAGTTTAGACATAGGACTTGATTTATGGTCGCTGTGATTTCCTTTTCTATTGTTTCGGAAATAACTACGTAATTTTACTGCTCTAGTGTGCAAACAGTGAACAAACTCCCGAGTCAGGCGTGGTTATGATGTCATGAGTTCCCATCGCAGTGCAGAGTCGGTCCTAGGGATGAACAAAATCACATTTAATAAAAACTTGAATTGTGTGGCCCCCAAATGACTGGCTCTTTTCAATCGGCTGCTTTTTTTTTTTTTTTTTTTTTTTTTTTTTGGAGGAATGTGATGAGTGCACAGATTAATAATGCAATGTTTAGTCAAGTTAAATACAGTTTACCATCTTTGCTAATCTGCATGCATATTCATTTTAAAAAGGGTGCAAATCACTTCTTTCGCACCCCCTTTATACAGACAAAGGGGAAGTAGACAGGGAAACAGATAGAGAAGGGATCACAGCATAGAATATGGTGGGGGTGGGTGTTGGGTATTCAAATATATGGCTTTAGATACACATCTTACCCAGAGTAGCACATGTGAGTAGACACGTCATGATCTAGTAACAGTCAACTGATAGCATGTGGTGCAGGTTGGCCTCAGTATTTTCAAAATGGGAACACAAAAAAAAAAAAAAGTGTGGGGACTTCCCACTGCGGTCCTACCGACAAACAAAAACAAACCAGACTGTCCACACTTACGCGGGTGGTACCGCATATAGGTGCTCCTCAGGCCTCTTAGCAGCATCTGAATAGTGACTGTGTGAACACATCCACCCAAAGGCATCTGAATAGTGACGGTGTGAACACATCCACCCAAAGGCATCTGAATAGTGACGGTGTGAACACATCCACCCAAAGGCATCTGAATAGTGAAGGTTTGAACACATCCACCCAAAGGCATCTGAATATTGACTGTGTGAACACATCCACCCAAAGGCATCTGAATAGTGACGGTGTGAACACATCCACCCAAAGGCATCTGAATAGTGACGGTGTGAACACATCCACCCAAAGGCATCTGAATAGAAACGTGTGAACACATCCACCCAAAGGCATCTGAATAGTGACGGTGTGAACGCATCCACCCAAAGGCATCTGAATAGTGAAGGTTTGAACACATCCACCCAAAGGCATCTGAATATTGACTGTGTGAACACATCCACCCAAAGGCATCTGAATAGTGACGGTGTGAACACATCCACCCAAAGGCATCTGAATAGTGACGGTGTGAACACATCCACCCAAAGGCATCTGAATAGTGAAGGTTTGAACACATCCACCGAAAGGCATCTGAATAGTGAAGGTTTGAACACATCCACCCAAAGGCATCTGAATAGAAACGTGTGAACACATCCACCCAAAGGCATCTGAATAGAAACGTGTGAACGCATCCACCCAAAGGCATCTGAATAGTGAAGGTTTGAACACATCCACCCAAAGGCATCTGAATATTGACTGTGTGAACACATCCACCCAAAGGCATCTGAATAGTGACGGTGTGAACACATCCACCCAAAGGCATCTGAATAGTGACGGTGTGAACACATCCACCCAAAGGCATCTGAATAGTGACGGTGTGAACACATCCACCCTGAACCCCTGAACTACATGTGATTATTTACGATGGCATTTGTAATTTTGTGTTCTTGCAGAAACATGCCTCTGGAATTTTTTTTTTAAGCAAATTAAGCATTAATGAAAAAATCTTTTACTCAGACATGGGAACATTTGAGGGTGTTACAGTGTTCTTAATGTGTGTGACATTAGACTGTTCGCGCCACTGTGAATTAAGTTAACTGCAAAATCCAATAAAACAACTAAGAGAGGTCACCACGGGTATTCAGTATTGAGTTCATTAATCAGATAATCCAGCAGAGAAGGAGAAAACTGAGTGAGTAAACAAGGATCATGTTACTGTGCATTTACTACAAAATAAATATGATAGACTCAAAACTGAAGTGTTGCAAGAAAGAGTCCAATGTTTGGACTTCAGCAGTAAACTCCAGACGCAGTTAGGAGAACAACATAAATCTCAGAAGCAAAACCTCGAAAACGATTGATGAATCAGAAGTGCAAACGTGAATTCTTCCTTGAACATGCTCAAAGTTTTTAAAAGTACTTCAAAGGATTTCCTTCTCAGCAACTAATTCCCTGCGTCATCATACGTGTTCACGGATGTTTTCAATACCTTTAGTAGCGTCACAAATTGTTGCGTCAGTTCTGAATGCCTGCCATAACCCATTTAACGCTGTGAATAACATTAAAGCAGTATTCGCAATCTGGGCAAATCCAGCCTGGCTACAGTTACCTGCATACAAGGTCATTGAACTATGATCTTTCTGGATTATATGAATTTCTTCTACCTACTCACACACACACATACACACACACACAAACACACACGCAAATATATGCGCACATACACTTGCATGCACACATTCTTCCAGTACATGAACATAGTGCATGCTATCGCAAAAGGGCCCGGTAGGCCAAGGAAGACCTCTACATGACCAAAGAATTTTCACCATAATAAAGAAAAAGTCCCAAACAGCTGCTGCCCAGCAGATCAGAAACACTCTTCAGGAAGCAGGTGTGGATGTGTCACCACTGTCCACAGAATACTTCACACACAGAGTTGCACAGGACACAGCGCAAAATGCAAATCGCTAGTCACCCGCAAAACAAGATGATCTGCATACTGTTTGCTAAGAAGTGCTTAAAAGAAGCTGGAAAAAGGTCTGGTGGGCAGATGAGACCAAGGTTCATCAGAATGATGGCAAGAGCAAAATGTGGAAGCCAGAAGGAACTGCCCAAGATGTCACAGACACTGGTTCCCTTGTCTTTTTTAACTGTTTAACTGCTGTTGACAGCAGAAAGAATTCTAAACTGTGCAGAAGCATCTTATCTCCTCAGGTTCAACCAAATATGTCTCCAAACGCACAGACAACGATCCCAGACATACTGCTAAAGCAACAAAGGCATTTTTTTTAAAGGTAAGAACAGGAGGTTTAATTTCTAGATGGTTAAAGAAAGTGTATAAAAATACCCTTAAATAAAAGCTCAGAATGTGCCCTTTCATACAATTCAAAAAATCTGGAGTACAGAGCCAAATCAAGAAAAAAAAAAAACCTGTCTGAAACGGCTCACTGCATATGCAAGCACTGCAGGTACCCTGACCTTTCCTTCTGTTTCCTGCGACGCTGTACTGATGTCACACTCTAGACCACACCCCACTGCCGTCATCTCCCCAGGCCTGCTCAGCATGTCTGCAGTTCCACTGATACAGTATCTTATCTTCCCTTCCTGCTTCCAGCCTTACCGCTTCACAATTCACATTTCACAACACCTGAAACAGCGGTTTAACTGCATGTTTTATGTGAGCGTGCACATGAGTGTGTGTGTGTGTGTGTGCGTGTGTGTGCATGCGTGCGAGCGTGTGTGTGTCTGTGCATGTGCGAGCGTGTGTGTCTGTGTTTGCACGCAGACACAAGTAGATTAAAAGGATCTGCAGGAGATTATTTTGACGTCGCAGCAGTGCTTGTTGAACATGCCTACCGTTCCTGGCTTTGATGTGAATGAAATTACGCACACTGATTTGAACTTGTGCTATTTAGACCGGTTTTACTTCTTCATATGCAATAAATACACACAACCTCCATCACACACACACACACACACACACACCTTCATGTGCATTAGACTACATCAGAAAACCCTGAGATATCAGTATTGTGGCACAGCAGTAAGAGCAACAGACCTGAAATTAGATGTTTTAAGGTTTGGATCCAAAACAGACAATCACAGTCATATCAGTGCAACAGTGTAGAGCAGCAGTGTGGAGCAGTGGTCAGAGCAGCAATCAAAGCAGCAGTGTGGAGCAGTGGTCAGAGCAGCAGTGTGGGGCAGTGGTCAGAGCAGTTGTGCAGAGCAGTAGTGTGGAGCAGTGGACAGATCAGCAGTGTGGAGCAGTGGTCAGAGCAGCAGTGTGGAGGAGTGGTCAGAGCAGCAGTGTGGAGCAGTGGTTAGAGCAGCAGAGTGGAGCAGTGGTCAGAGCAGCAGAGTGGAGCAGTGGTCAGAGCAGCAGTGTGGAGCAGTGTTCAGAGCAGCAGTGTGGAGCAGTGGTCAGAGCAGCAGTGTGGAGCAGTTTTCAGAGCAGCAGGGTGGAGCAGTGGTCAGATCAGCAGTGTGGATCAGTGCTCAGAGCAGCAGAGTGGAGCAGTGGTCAGAGCAGCAGTGTGGAGCAGTGGTCAGAGCAGCAGGGTGGAGCAGTGCCCAGAGCAGCAGGGTGTGGCAGTGGTCAGATCAGCAGGGTGGAGCAGCAGGGTGGAGCAGTGGTAAGAGCAGCAGTGTGGAGCAGTGGTCAGAGCAGCTATGCAGAGCAGCAGTGTGGAGTAGTGCTCAGAGCAGCAGAGTGGAGCAGTGCCCAGAGCAGCAGGGTGGGGCAGTGGTCAGATCAGCAGGATGGAGCAGCAGGGTGGAGCAGTGATCAGATCAGCAGTGTGAAGCAGCAGGGTGGAGCAGTGGTCAGATCAGCAGTGTGGAGCAGCAGGGTGGAGCAGTGGTCAGATCAGCAGTGTGGATCAGTGCTCAGAGCAGCAGAGTGGAGCAGTGGTCAGAGCAGCAGTGTGGAGCAGTGGTCAGAGCAGCAGGGTGGAGCAGTGCCCAGAGCAGCAGGGTGTGGCAGTGGTCAGATCAGCAGTGTGGAGCAGCAGGGTGGAGCAGTGGTAAGAGCAGCAGTGTGGAGCAGTGGTCAGAGCAGCTATGCAGAGCAGCAGTGTGGAGTAGTGCTCAGAGCAGCAGAGTGGAGCAGTGCCCAGAGCAGCAGGGTGGGGCAGTGGTCAGATCAGCAGGATGGAGCAGCAGGGTGGAGCAGTGATCAGATCAGCAGTGTGAAGCAGCAGGGTGGAGCAGTGGTCAGATCAGCAGTGTGGAGCAGCAGGGTGGAGCAGTGGTCAGATCAGCAGTGTGGAGCAGTGCTCAGAGCAGCAGAGTGGAGCAGTGGTCAGATCAGCAGGGTGGAGCAGTGGTCAGATCAGCAGTGTGGAGCAGCAGGGTGGGGAAGTGGTCAGATCAGCAGGATGGAGCAGCAGGGTGGAGCAGTGATCAGATCAGCAGTGTGGAGCAGCAGGGCGGGGCAGTGGTCAGATCAGCAGTGTGGAGGAGTGGTCAGGGTAGCAAAACTCTCAACCAGGTCACATTTAAACTCCAGGAAGGGCCCTGTTGTTGAAGACATGAGCAAGGATCAGGTTCCATCAGTGCAAATATGTGAATACTGACGGATACTCAGAGTAGAACTGAAGCACTTCTGTAGGAAATAGGATTCATCTTGCATTTGTCACCATGACAAAAAAAACAGAATTCCCCAGTGAAGAGCAACTGTGCCCATGAGAAGTTCTCAGGGGACAGGACAGAGAGATAGCATGATGCAGCATGTGACTGGGCTGCAGAAATGGAAAGTACAAAGAGCTTTTACACACAGAGAGCTCAGCCTGACCTAGTTGGTCACAGGTAAGCGTAATACATTGTATTTATGCACCACTTTCCCCAAGCGCTCACAGACACTTTCCAACAAAACCAAATAGACAGCAGCAAGTACAGAATCAAAGGCAAAACAATGGAAGGAGAACAATAGCGCGTAGCAATAAAATCTAACAAGTGTGAAAAAAGGAAAATAATGATAGAATCAGAACAATATAAACATGCACCACATTAAAGCTGCAACATCACCTGTTGCACAAATACAAACTCTGTGTGCTGCACAACACGTGTGCGTGTGTGTGTGTGTGTGTGTACATGTTGTGATCTACTCTAACACCTACATTCATTTCCCCCTCCCTCTATCTTTCCCCTCATGCTGGTGGGTAGACAGGACAAAGTGGTAGTCAAAAATAAATTTTGTTCATTCAAGGCTGGGAACTTTGGCTTCACAGACAAAAACAGAGGTAAGGAATTTGGGTGTTATTGTAGACTCTGATCAAAATTTGAATTCTCATATCAACATGGTCACAAAGTCTGTTTTTTGTGAATCTCAGAAATACAGCTAAGGTGAGGCCTTAAGGCAGCAGGATGCAGAGAGGTTGGTACATAGCTTTGTCTTTAGCTGACTAGACCAGTGGTTCTCAACAGGGGGTCCGGAGCCCAAATGGGGGGGCCCCAGGGAGCTGATGATAGGCAGACAGGTTATCACGTCTCTTGGGGGGGGGGGGGGGGGGGGGGGGGCCTTGGGGCAAAAAGGTTGAGAACCACTGGACGAGACTACTGTAATGCCCTGTTAAATGGTCTTCCCAAAAAACAAATAAACAGACTTCAGCTGACACAAAATGCTGCTGCCAGAGTTTTAACCAGATTAAAGAAACAGGATCATATCACCCCTGTACTACAAACCCTGCACTTGCTCCCTGTATCTTTTAGAATAAATTTTAAAATTCTCTTCTTGGTTTGTAAATCACTTAATGGTATTGCACTTCCCTATTTAGCAGATAAGCTTTTAAGGTATGTGCCCAGCAGATCCCTGAGGTCTTCTGGTACTGCCTTCTGACAGTTCCAAGGGTTGGGGCCAAGAGAAGTGAGGGGGCATTCAGTTTCTGTGGCCCTAGCCTTTGGAACAGATAGCTGGAGGGACTGCGGGGTTCTGCATCTGTGGACACTTTCAAAAAGAATCTCAAGACTTACCTTTTTAGCATTGCTTTTAGTTAGGCCATCCATATTCTTTTGTAATCATTTTAATCTTCTTAAATCATTTTTTTATTAATTGTTTTTTTATTTTATCTTTTATTAACTTTTATGTATCACTTGATTTTTAAGTTCTTTATTTTCATTTTTGTGTTCAGCATATTGTGTTGCAAATTTATATGAAATGTGCTCTATAAGTAAAGGTTGATTGATTGATTGATAGTGTGAGATGAGGGGGGAGGGGGATCTGGAATAACCACAGCAGAATTGCCATCGCTGGGGACGGTCCCATTGTAGTAGAGAAGTTGTGACTGCCACATGACTTGTACCAAACAAAATCTCTCCTGACAGTGACCTTTAAGTCCCCACACCATGACTCATAGCCAGAACAGGGAACACAAGTAAAACAGCCAATAATCCAGCCTGTCTTTGTTGCCGCCGTCACTATCGCAATTCTTGTTTTTATTTCACAGTATGAAGGCGAAACCCTTCCTGTTTCTGCAGGTGCAACCGCTGATTTGATCACATGTTTTAATCTGTAGTCAATGTCTTTTGGACACGAGTTAGACTACTACAGTCTGGTCCCAGACCTTCAAGCAGACTGCAACAGGTCCGTTTCACCCACACTGGTTGCACTGTGGGGTGAATCGGATTCCCCGTTCTAGGCATAATAGTGAATGCGGTGCAAAATTAGCAGAAGTACGAGAAGCACGTGCAGTCATGGGCGGGGGTTTCTGTTTTCATATGCTAGTACATGAAGTACAGAAAAATGAGCAGACCTGTTTATTTTGAAAACAATACACATACTAGATGTTCCCAATGAGAAATTGTTATAGTTTGGAACGCTGAGAAACATGAAAATGATCTAATATGTTAAATGCAGTAGCAGTGCCTGGGATGGTCGGTACTGTTTATCCATTGTCCACCCGTAAAGAGCGCTCATAACAACTGTTATGCACAGCACTGATTCACAATAAACAGACAGCATTATTATTTACTTATGGTGAATGGAACAAGTGTCAGATGCACTGTGTTAAGTGTCTGGAGCGAGAAGCTAGGTCGCAACACCTCTCCTCAAAAGGGCTTTCAAATGTCTATTAAAAATCGAGGGGGGGAAACATCCGCAATGAGAGATTTAAAAAAAAAACGAGGAAGCAGAAAGACGAAAAGATTGTTGTTTCATTTAGCGTGAGATTCGTTTGGGTTGCGTGCAACGGAGTCTGACGTGCATGCGTCTCACACGCAAAGCGTAATTCAGTTTTACTCAGTTCCATAGACAGTATAGTTAGCCAGCTAACTGGTTGGGTGCTTCGCGCATCGGTTTGCAATTATAAACCAGGACCCAGATGAGATAATTTGAGCGTGTAGCGATCTATCTAGAAATCGTTAAACCCTGACGAGAACAGTTTAGAAAGGGCGTCAAGTAAATTGAAGCAACGCTCGTCAGCAGTGAGGGATTTTTGTATTTTTTATTTTTTTAGCCGAATGACTTTTACATTTGAATTTCTTAATTTCACCCTTAAATAAACAGTCTATTAGCCTACCATTATCGGACGAAGGGTGACTTATATTGGTTTCCAAAAGAGGACAGTGGTCACAAAATTCACCGATTGTCGAGGGTCACAACTATTTCTTTTGCAATTTGCAATGAATTTAGGCTACATTTGTTTTTTGGCATTTAGGCTTTTACCACTGGACTTTTTATGTTCGTCATAATTCCAGATCGAACTGGCATTCCAGCCCAGTCATGTCAATCAAGTAATTTTTTCTTGTAATAGTAGACACAGAGCTATTATGCATTTATTACAATTCAGAAATTTAAAAAAACAACAACATTGTTGTCCATACAAATATTTATTTCTCTTTCGCAAGTCACCACAATATTTACCACAATTAATGACATGAAATAGGCCTACACTGTTTTCCTCACCACAAAATCACGCCTAATTCATTCGTGCTTCTTTATAAGAAACAGGCTACTCTAGTCCCAAGTCTTAATATAGAAATAACATTCTCCGGCTCCAGACTTTATATTCCCAACTAGTGGATTAACGGCGAATAGGCCTAAATGCCTACCTTTATTTCCTCTATTCTATTCCTCCTGTCATCTCTTTTTAATATTTAGTAAAAATGTAGTGACTTTAGTAACCATTTAGGCTCTGATTTACGAATAACTCATCTGTATTTCTTCTGACTAATGCCTATTTTGCGCATGTATCCGCTACCTCACTGTCAATTACCGTTCTGTAGCTGAGAATTACCTCTTTTATAAACAAGCGGGAAACCGTCCAGACCCACGCGCACCTCCTGCGCATGCGCCTACAAAGGTCGTCAGTGAGTGACCACAATTTGTGGCGCATAGCCCACGGCAGCAGTCCTGTGGCGCCGTGGGAAAAAGGACGTAGCTTAGTTTACCAAGTGGTCATCACTGTATACCTGTGAACCGGAGGGCGTGGCCAAAGAGTACGTCAATTCCACTGTTTTACATAGCTTATTATCCGTAGCCTATTTCTTCTCCCTTTTCCCTAGGATCCTTCTCCTTAGAGTGTCCTCCTGATCCTTCGGTTTATACTTAGGCTTCTCCCTCTCCTTAACCTTCTCCTTATCCTTTGGCATTTCCTTATTTTTGAGCTTATCTACTTGCTATATTTCTAGGTACGTGACAGAATATAGCCAGGAGGCCTGCTTCTCTGAACAAACTTTTTTTCTGTAAAATGTAAATCACAGGTGTGAGCTTACATAAGAATGAGTGGCTGTTTTAACTCAGAAATAATGTCAGGTTTGCCAAGCGTGTTAAAGTCCCGCCCGCTGAAAAAACTGACTCAAGAAACAATTCCCATTGAGGAAAACGTAAAAACCGTATCTCCACGTGAGCAAACAAGTACACTACCTCTTTCTTCAAACAATGTGTTTCACATATCAGTTAATTATACAAAATACATCAATTTTGTCCCCAGATTTACTATATAGTAAAAAACTACACAACAGACGTTTAAATCATAGAGCTCTCACTAGCCTACAACAGAGAATGCCATGGAGCTAATATTGTTATAATATTATATATAATAATAATGTAACAACCTCATTTTGATATTGATGCTTTCAATGGCAGGCCTAGATTTTGCACGTTTTAATTAACTTCTTATCTATTGTCAATTTCACTGGTTAATTAGCTATTGTTTAGTATTTTTTAGTTTTAATTAGCTATAAATTAAGAGCACATAAGGTTGCTAGCTAGTGCACTGTTGTAGCCTAATGCAAAGAAACATGCAAAGAATACCTACAGGTAGCTAGTTCGCCATCCAGGTAACTAACATAAATTTAGCAAGCTAGCTAGCCAAGCAGCTGTGTAGCTAAGCACTCTACAACCAAGCAGCTGTGTAGCTAAGTGTAACCATCAACGTTGATAAATCAGCCCAAGGTTTTATGGCCGACCTTGTAACAATGTCATCTGTAACAGAGTCATGAAACGATGTTCTGTGGTTTTTTATGTGAAATAATAGAGAATGCATTGAAATGAAATAGAAATGAGCTCCCCAAAAAGATTATACAGCTATAAAAGCAACATTTTTTCTTTTTTGGCAATTATTATTGAGCTATCCAACTAGCTTCCACACAAAACAAGATGGCGACCACAAAGTTTTTTTTTTTTTTTTTTTACAACATCCTATGTATTGAGTGTCCTACAATTGGATATTTTCAAGATGAGATGTCATTGGCAGATCGGCAGTAGCTAAATGTCCAATAGAGAAAATAATTGTGGTAGATGGAGTATGTTTTATGATGTAAAAAAAACCAGAAAAGAAGCAAAATAACCCAAGCTTTGGGCTTTATTTTGTGGACGTGTGAAGATGCTTGTGAATTTTGCCTGTTTACATGAAGTCAGAAGGTACAGAAGTTAATGTTCTTAAGGGCTGAGAGTCTGTGGCCATTATTGTTATTTATAGCCGCGTTTCCACCGCAGGAACTTTACCCCGGAACTAGGAACCTTTTGAGGAACTCAGTGCGTTTCCACCGCAGGAACTAGGGTCTAAATTTAGTTCCGGGGGCTTTATTTTACCCCCCATAAAGTTCCTGCTCGGGGGGTAGTACTTTCCGAAAGTACAGGAACCTTTTGGGTGGAGCTTGCAGCGCTGAACATTTCTGATTGGTCGAGTACTCGCAGCATTTTTTTGTGTTTATTTTCAACCGGCATGTTTAAAAATATTTTATTTTCATAATAACTTCAAATCAAACTTGTATGTTATGCGGCGCAGTAGCCTAGTTTTGGTTATAGCCTGCCAACGTCTTGGAATTATAACGTGTGCTCTTCTGTTCTTTTCTTGCTTTAGTATTCGTTTTATAAAATGCTAAGCATTCGTGCTGGGACAGCATATTACGTACCAAAACATTCAAACGGATTAATTCGGTTGCTGAATATTTCCTTCCGGATTTTCTTTGTTAGCCCGTTGTAATTGACTCAAAACGTTTGATACAGTTATGTGAGGTATGAGGTAGTTCTGCGTAATTCACATTGGTGATACAGTAAAAGCAAACTGGAAATCACCTTCCGCACTTTTTGTCAGGGTAAAATAACAGGTTAATTCTAGTAATCATCCCTTTAGCTTTTTCAGACTGCCGTAATTTTACTCTGCCATTCTTCAATTGCACAAAAAGACCAGGAAGACTATGGACTAATTTATGGTGCATGGTTCGCATCTGGAGGGCACACTTCGCTGCTCGGCTAGCAGTAACTTCGAAGGAAAGCAAACGGTGGCTGTACCACTACTAATTTAAATTTTCACGCAAGTCCGAGTTTTCGTTCTATTCTTGTCATTTTGCGATTAGCCTATATGGAATTGACGACGAGAAGGTAATCAAACAGCAAATTGTTTACAACGTGTGCATGCTTTCTGCTGTTGTTGCCAGTTATATTGGAAATGTGAATGCATTCTGTCGCTTCGGATGTCAAGACATGAAAGCGAATGTTCGCATAAAAGCATAATGAACGTGTTTGAGATTATATATAAAACAGTTACAATCTGACTATTGGCCTGTTATATCCTATTTGTTAGTTTTGCTTGACAACGGTAAACTATGACCAAACGGCTGCAGAAGAATATTTCAATTCCAGGTGATTAAATCGATAAAAATCAATAAATACAAAAGTAACCATATATAATCATTGTTGGTAACCCGTTGTATATGGGTGGAGTATATAAGTGGAATAAACCCCTCTGGGCTGTCCCGGTTATTAGAAAATAATGTAGGCTACTTCGGTGGTAGTATGGGGTTACAGAAGAAATCATAGGACAGATGGACCGACGACAACGTTGCTTTTTCATACGTCAATGGGCTAATTTGCCTAATCTTCGCGGGACTTTAGACCGCGGTGGAAGCGCAGACAACCATGGGCTGAAGGAACCTTTTAGTTCCTTGACAAGTAGTTCCTGGGACTAAAAGTTCTGGGGACTTTTGGTGGAAACGCGGCTTATGTTGGAACCCCTGAAAAGTGCCAAACTGTCTGTGCTGTATAGGTATGGGACATCCCCCGCCAAGGTGTAACTTGGCAGATAGCATACCTGCCATCCAAATGTAGTCATCTGTTATGTCTTTTTGCAAGTATTGCAACTTGTTAATATATGTACAATTATCCATTGTGTCTTGTACTTCTGTGTTGGACCCCAGCGGTTAGCTAATGGAAATCTTAATAAACAACACACACACACACATACATACACACATACACACACACGTGCACACACACACACACGCACACACCTTAAGTTAGCAGACAGGAGACATTATAGCGGAAGCACAGGAACATTTTAAAACCCAAAAATCTCTTTGAGAGCCTGTTCCCTCTTTGGTGTGGGAGAAAAAAAAGGAAACGGACCTTTGTCTGCAGGAACAGAAAGGACATTTCGGTCTCCTCTTTCAATGGCTTCACAGCCAATCGAAAGACAAAAGAGCTTTCTTGAGGTCACCGGAGACAGACTCCACACAGAAAGCCCTGAAATGCATGTATCTGTTCATTACAGCACGTCATAACCTCTATGCTAATCTCTTTTCACAGGACACCAGATCTGACTGAGTAAAAAAATAAAATAAAAAAACTCCAGATGCACACATACTGTAACATCACAGCTTCTCCATGATTTTGTTCTAAACAACATAGTGCTGAAAACAGTACAGATGGCTAGCTAGCTAGTCACAGTGCTGTTTCTGGGCCGGGAGTGATGTCAATCAAACCAAAAGTGGCTCCAGTCTCAAGAGTAAAAACATGAGGAGCGGACGACAGCCATGACCGTTCTCACGGTGGTCTCACAGCAGCAACCCTGTGCTCGCCAGGAGCCGGAGGTCGGAGAGGCAGAATCTCCGCTTCCTATTTGCTAGCAGCCATACCACATACGCACTCTGCTCCTGCCAACTGGCTGAAGCTAAGCAGGTGTGGGCTTGGTTAGTATTTGGATGGGGAACCACCAGGGAATACTGAGTTGCTGTTGGAAGTGGTGTTGGTGGACCAGCAGGGGGGCAATCTTCCCTCTGGTCAAATAAGCCCCAATGCCCCTGTGCAGTGATGGGGACACTGTGCTGTAGGAGATGCAGTCTTTTGGCTGAGACATAAACCAAGCTCCTGACTCACTGTGGTCATTAAAGATCCCATGACACTATTCGCAAAGAGTAGGGGGTTCCCCGGTGTCCTGGCTAAAAATCCCAGATGTGGCTCTTGCAAAAACTTGCCACCTAATCATCCCCTGATTTAATTGGCTAAAAAAATGTTCTCTCTCTCCAGTGGAGCTGCTCATTGGCCAACCATAGGGGATTGTGGTTGTACTGGGCAGCTCCCAGGTGTGAATGTGTATGTGTGAGTGTGAAGCAGGGTGTTCCTGCAAAAGAGCATCCGTGCTCAGTGAACCTACCCTGGGTAAGTAAAGGTTAAATATTCCTATCATTACTCCCCTTCTTGATGAACAAGTTTCTAACAAATATGTGATATGATAAAACAACGACACACTCTGCAGCCTACTGGTTCTCACATTCTATTTGAGAAACAGTCGGTTGTACAGGCTGCTCTGATGCGTGATGTCACAAAGCAGATCCACCCACCTTTGTCCACGCATGTCTGCGGCTCAGGGCTGTAAAAAAAGGCTGGCTGGAAGATCCAATGGAAACCTGCCAAACAACCTGCCTGAGCATCTACACAAAGGGATGATGGGGAAAAACCAGACCATACAACCACAAATGGGTGCCATTGTTTTTCAACACCAAAAAGAAATGTAAACAAAATATGTAAACGTATAGCTCATATAAAATGTATAGGAGAGACATGTATTAGGAATATTGTCTTAGTTAATTATATTATGTTGATATACACCTCATATACCTTTAATCAACCTGTATTTATGAACAGTGTTGGGGAAACTAGTAGTTGAACGTGGCCAAGCTACCCTAAAGAGAAATATAATTGTTGAAAACTACAATTACTCAAAAAATGTCGCTCAGACTACTTTATAAAAAAATTTCTAAAAGTAATACAAATTGATAACAAAAACAATTCTAAATTAAGTGACTTAGGAAGGTACAATTAGTTGAGTTTAATAAAAAAAATAGCAAACATTTTAGGTCAGTCATTTTTGCTGACAAAAATTATTTTATCTTGCATCCTTTTACAAACAAGGGCATAACAATGGACATCTCAGATGACATGTTAGAGCAGAATCTCTTATTTACATGGCACATGAGAAATGAAATAGGGCCATGACTATTTCCCTGACATGACAGGTGTGTGAGCAATCCCTTCTTTCTGCACATGGGGAGAACCATCGTACAGCACAGTACGGAGAACTAGTAATGTGTGGCAACTGGCAGTTGACCATTGGCAACTATAGTGGAGCAGAGTGCTTCTCACCAATCAGAATTAGAAGAGACAGAGAGGAGTCCTTATTTGACAGTATTTGAAGGGGGGTGGGTATTTTAGGGCCAAAAGTAGTGGAAGTTCCTGTAGTTAACATTACATTACATATATTTGGCAGACACTTTTATCCAAAGCAGCATACAATAAGTGCGTATTTAACTTAGCAGTTAAACTGCTAACCAACACTGTTTAAGAATGCATTTTCTGATATTGCATATAACATCAATATATTTTAAAGAAAATGCATTTAAGTTAATCCTAAATTGTCAGGACAGCGAGGATTGAGTAAAATGTGTTTATGTTCTGAATCCAGCGGTTTTAACAGCTAACGCTTGTGTTTAAAGTTTGGCACTCTGAATACCGATGTCAAGTGCATCAACCGTTAAAACTTCTCACTCATCCAACGAAATACATTCATTTTTGGCATGGGAGTCTGCTGTAGAAATATGATCTTTTTGTAGTACTTCACATGACTGGAAATAACATTTTATAGTCACAGACCTTCCACCACCATGCTAATAAACACTCTTCAACATAATTGTGAAATGGAGAATGATGGGGGGAGGTAAACAACAGAAAGTTGTGGGTGTTTAATGAATCAGCCGTAGACCGGGGCAGCCTGGTAGAAACTTGCATTGTTCCAGATGACAACACGCCTAAATTGCTCCGGGCTATCGATCTGCTCAGCTGGAATGGGGAAGTCGTGGAGTTGTGAGCTAGGAAAGTGATGATTGAACGATGGCACCATGGCCAATGATGTTCCTTCCTCATTGCCTCATTTTTGTTAGGTTGCAACCTACCTCATTGACAAAAATAAACTCACATGGGATGGCATCTGTGGAAACCTGAACGCCTGATGAGATGATGATGATTTTGTAATGTGATTTGTAACATCACATGCCCTCAGCCAGAAGCCGTGTCTTCCTCGAGAACAAAGACGGACAAGTCCTGACTTGATTTTCTTCCCTGTGGTGTTGAAACTCCATGATTCAGCCCTGTGGCTTCTCAAAGGTAAATCCTCATTGGCTGGCCCCAGCCGTGATGTAAGACACCCCACTCTCCTCCACAGCCAGGGTCCAGTAAAAATAAGGAAACATCTAATTTTAGACTGCATCCCTGACCCCTTTTCATGCCTGAGGCTGGAGGATTCACTCATCCAAATTCGATGTTTACAGTTTCTCCTGAAACAAATAGAGCATGAATTTAATTAGCTCACAAAGTTACTGCCACTCACTGTGTCCTGCCTTTCTGTCGAGCCCACTTTCTGTCCGTCCAATCCTCAGAAAAAAAATCAGTTGGTCTCACTGGACAAGCTCTTTTGTGGTTTAAATTTCTCTGATAGATTTCAGTTTGTGAGGGCAAACACCGAGTCATACCAGTGCTCAGGGGTAACCTTTGGAGTACCACAAGGATTAGTTCTGGGTCCTTTGCCCTTTTCTTTCTATACGCTCCTACTTGGTGACATTATAAGCAGACATGGTGTTAACTACTTCTGCTATGCAAATTTATATATCAGTGAAACCCAGCAAAGTCGTCTAGCTGGCCAAACTAGAGGCCCTGTCATAATGGGAAAAGGCCTGGGTGACTCAAAACTTCCTCTTGAATTTGAACTTGTATAAGACTGAGATATTGGTAGTAGGCCCCAAATCTCTTAGGGATACATTTTTGAATGTGTCTTTAAATCTAGAAGGCTTCTCTGTCTCAGCCAAAGCAGTTGTTAAAAACCTAGGTGTGACTATTGATTCAGGTCTCCTTTAAGGTCCACATTAATAATATCAAAAGAGCAGGGTTTTTTCATCTGAGGAACATATTTAAATTGAGGAAGATGTTGTCCCTGAACGATGGCGAAAAAATGTTTCATGCCTTTGTAACCTCTAGTTTGGATTACTGTGATGCTTTATTGCCTGGCTGCACTAGTTCAGCCTTGACACGTCTCCAAACTGTATAGAATGTAGCCACTAGGTGAGCATATCAGTCCGGAGCTCACATCTCTTCATTAGTTAGCGGTTAAATTTAGATAACAGTGCACTCCTAACACAAACAAGGCTTCAAATGATTAGGCTCCAGAATATCTTGGAGAGTTACTTGTTCTCTACTCTCCTCCTGCTTTGTGCACAAGGCACTGGCTATTTGAAACTTCCAAGTGTATCAAAACTTACAATGAGAGGCAGAGTCTTCTCTTACAGAGCTCAAGCCTTATGGAATAATCTCCCTTGGCATGTTCGAGTTTCAGACACACTCTTTGTCCTTAAGTATAGGCTCAAGACTTCTCCTTCTCCTAAAAAACTCTTTAGTCAGCCCTTTTGTTAAAGCTGTCTGGGAGGGCTAAATCAGTAGCATAGAGCTGTTGTGTGAGCTGAGCAGACTGTGCTGTAGCCGTGCCACTGCATGTGAATGCTCAGGTATGTTCTTCTGAGCCTTGTTGGGGCGCTGTCTATTCAGGATCACTCTAATGGTTGTGTGCACCCCCTTTCTTCACTTTTAGACATGCTGCCACAGCATAGTTCACTGGGGCGTTGCCATATTACTCTCAGGCCTCTACATATGCAGCGGTTGACCTCATGATTTCATCGTGCCTGATCCTTCATCTCTTCTCTATTTCCTTCCTGGGGCCTTCTGCCCCTTCCCCAGCCCCGAGTTTTCTGACCACTGCAGCCTCGTCCCTCTCCTGGTTCGAGCCCACACCATGACACAACCTGAAGGCCTGGACGCATCACCACACCCCTCTCAACTGCATATTACCACACATCTGTCTGCTTGGGATCCTGCCTGTACCACCTAATTTAACTACCTAATTTGACTGTAACCCACCCAACCCATTTTATTGCTTGCTCTGTTAGATCCCTCATTTCGTTATGTTACCGTTCAATCTGCCTTAGCTTTAACACTGGGCCAGCCAGCAGAGGATGGGCTCCCCCTCTACAAGCCGAGTTCCTCCTGGAATTTCTCCGTTTTTTTCTTTTCTTCTCACCACCGTTTGAGCGTTTTTCTTCCCACTTGGAAGTTTTTCTTTTTTTTTTTTAAGCAGACACTTCACAGTTTCACTGTAAGGTGCCTTCCTGCAGGCACAATGACACCAGCCAACAGAGTGTCGCAAAGAGAGTGTGCCAGCAGTGTGTGCCAGCAGAGAGTGTTGCAAATCAGTGAGGAAACTTCCTGGATGTCATCCAGTCATCACTCATTAACAATGGGGCTGGCATAGTTCCATCACAGGACGAGAGAATATGGCATCACTCACCACAGTTCTGCGCTGCTCTGACATAGTCTGGCATTGCAACACATCACATGAAGGCGAAGTATCGCTTGTGTTAAATTGCCGAGTTGCACAACTACTGACACTCCACAACAATGCACAGTGACGCCTAAGATATGGTTATTACAACATCTGCGCATGTTATGCGGCAAAATAAATCATTTAGAAAACACAAGTGGAAAGCTGAGGCATATGGAAACCTGAAACTTCCTTACTCTCCCCGAATTTCTGTGTGTGTGTGGGGTGTTACAGCATACAGTTCATGGATGTTGTAGGGTTTAGTGCAGAGACGGATTCAGGGTGTATTGTAGCGGGTAAAGGGTTCTAGTCATGAGCAGATATATATCTGCATAGCTTATACACACACACACAAATATACATATATATATATGTGTATATTTGTGTGTGTGTGTGTGTGTGTGTGTATAAGCTATGCAGATATATATCTGCTCATGACTAAAACCCTTTACCCGCTATATATCTGCATAGCTTATACACACACACACACACACACAAATATACATATATATGTATATTTGTGTGTGTGTGTGTATAAGCTATGCAGATATATATCTGCTCATGACTAGAACCCTTTACCCGCTTCAATACACCCTGAATCCTGTATATATATATATATATATATATATATATATATATATATATATATACATATATATATATACACACTCCTGGGCAAAAAAATGGGCCAAGCCCAAAATAGTAAAATATTAAGCTTTTAATGGTCTTAACAACAAATCATTGGTCAGAAAATTAACAAGAATTAAACAAATGCACTCCTGAGACCTCCTATGCCACGCTGCAGTGAACTGTTTGGGAAAAAGCTAGAAACAGGGAAATTCACTTATACAGTAGACAAATTAACATAATGTCAAATAAGAGAGTCATGTTTTGTATTTGGTTGCATATCACTTGCATGCCATGACTTCCTGATGTCTGTCACCTATCAACATCGTCAGAGTCTGGATATCTTATACATATCAATACAAAAATCTCTATGGGAATTGGGGGGTGGTACTAGATGCAGCTGTAAATTATGCTGATACAGTATGGAACACATTTGTTGGCTAAATGGCTTTAAGACATCAAGGGTCCAAGGTATCAAATGAGCCTCAAACCACCATGCTGCTACCAGATATGCAGTAGATACTACAAGCATTGTTTCTCCTGAATATTTTTTCCATTGAAAAGTTCAACAAGAAAATTAATCAGGAGAAACAATGCTTGTAGTATCTACTGCATATCTGGCAGCAGCACGGTGGGCCATTAAAACACACCAAAACAGAAATAATAATTTTAAACAAAACCATAAAGTGAAACTGGATTAACTACAGAAAATTTTAAAATATAACACACAGAGACTACAGTCCATGTATAGCAGCTTCAGTTTGTCTGTTTTCACAAATGTTCAGAACAAAACTTTTTTCTAAAGTTTGACTGGAATCTAAAGAGTTAAAGCATTTCAAATACATATTTGAACCAGGTCCAGAAGTGATGTCACTTTATATGTCACACCCACTTGGAAGAGTGTTGCTGCTCCATTAACGATAACAATGAAGAAGTTCCGCATTTTCATCATCACAAACTGAAATTTCCCATATTCATAATCAAAATTTTGAGCTTTTACACAAGCTGCCAAACAAACAGATTTTCTCTTACTCACACACACACACACACACACACACACACACACGCAGTGGAAGTTGTAGTAAAAGGGAAGCATTACACATCAGTGCTACTGTACAAACATCCCGCTCGTGCACGTGGGAATACGAATTCTCCACTTCGGCTCTGCTGCTTAAATGTGTTTTCAAACTGAATGTGTATTCTGTCACAGTGAAGTTGTCCCCTGAAGGAAGGAGGGGGTGTGCTGGCAGAGAGAGAGAAAGAAAGAAAGAAAGAAAGAAAGAAAGAAAGAAAGAAAGAAAGAAAGAACACTACTGAACTAGGATCAGGTGTCTACTGTACAACATCCTGCCTGTATTCTTTATGAATATGGGCCCTGAACCCATTTAGTGAGACAAATTAAAGTGTAGTATATCTCTAGCATTATTACTCTGCAATCATACTGGCAAACCATTCGGCCACCCATGAACTGATCGCTCCGTGTCATTGGCTACCACGGACAGATTTATTCCAGAGCAGCAATGCAAGTGATGCTGCGTTCGCGTGCGCATCACACAAGAGTCACATGAACCGTCTGACTTCCAGGTTCTCATAACACGGACCTCTCCTCTTACAATGGCTGTACAGCCGGCGGCTGAACAGGCATTGAAAGAATCACAAAGACTCACTCTCCTCCGTCCCGCTAGGGGTGTCGCGTGTCGGCGCCCTAGCGGGACGGAGGAGAGTGAGTCTTTGTGATTCTTTCAATGCCTGTTCAGCCGCCGGCTGTACAGCCATTGTAAGAGGAGAGGTCCGTGTTATGAGAACCTGGAAGTCAGACGGTGCCTTCCCTCGATTCCCAATATGGCTCTTTAGGGGGAAAACTACAGCGGCCGCAATGAGACGTTAGCCTGGGAGATCAGCGCTCAGGGAAAACTACAGCGGCCGTAACGAGACGTTAGCCTGGGAGATCAGCGCTCAGGGAAAACTACGGCGGCCGTACTGAGACGTTAGCCTGGGAGATCAGCGCTCAGAGAAAACACAGCGAGAGACGGTGACGTGAAGTAACTGATGCGTGCCGTGATTTTTCCCAAAACAGGGAAGCGGCCTCGCCATGACGTCCTTTTCACACGGGACTACGCAACCAGAAACTGGATATTCCTGTTGAAGGACAGGCGTCTTAGCAGGCCGGGACGAACTGCAGGCCTAAGAGGCCCGATACGCCCCTCATTCAGTCTAAAGGGGGGGGGGGGGGGGGCGGTGCAATTTGGCAAGGGTGCTGACACAGATCTTTCACTTATACTTTTCACACAGTTCAGGGAAATGTGAGCCAATGAGAATGCCCTGCAAACTGCGGATGAGCTGGTATCATTTTTCATTTACAGTATCACTGACCTCTAATGTATTGGGCTAACCATCTACCTGTGTTCATATCGCAGGTATTACGTATACACGTTTCTCTCTCTGTCTCGCGGACACACAGGTGGAGACATTCTCTGCGATTGTGGCAATCATCTACACTCCCATCAATACCAAACAACCATCTTTACCCTTTAGAAATTAACATTGAACTATCCCATAAGCCCCGACCTTACAACTGTTTCCATGAGCACTGACAATACTAGCTATATCCATGAGCATTGAGCATGTAACTATACCCATACCCATGAGAATTGAGTATGTAATTACACCCACACCCATGAGCATTGAGCATGTAAATACACCCATACCCATGAGCATCAAGCATGTAAATACACCCATACCCATGAGCATCAAGCATGTAACTATACCCATCATTACTGAACGAACAGTTACGCCCATCTGCACAGAACGTACAACTACACGTTTTCACTCTCACATTATGATTGACAAGCTGTTCATGCAAGCGACCACACAGAAGCAGCAAAATACATTTCCGCAGCCTTCTTACAGTAAAAAACTACAGAAAAAGCGATGACTAGATGATCACAGTGGTCTTCCTCGTGAGTTCAATTCAGCCAAATAGATTATTACTGATATTAACAAACACGATCAGTAGCATTTTCAGTGGATTTGGTGAGACATATTGTTGAGGACAAAGCATTTCTGGAATTTCCAATGTATTCAAGTGGGAGACGGAAGGCCGAATGTTCTGTTTGGTATTAGAGAGCACTGTCAGGATTCCAGTGCTACTGTCTTTATCAGAGTGGCCAATCACCAAGCTGCTTGGCAAGTTGATCCTTGTTCAGTCAATTATGATTGGTTAAAATGAGATGAGGGGCAGTTGAAATGTGAATATTGAAAATGGGGCATGTGATGGACATGATACGGAAGACATGATTTAGATATGAAGTAGACATGTTTAAAACCACAGTCTGTTCAGAACTAAATATACATTGAATGTGTCCTGTGCATCACACACACACACACACACACACACAAGTTTGTACTGCCTTTCAGGGTATGAACAATCTGAGAGAGAGACAGCTTTTTCATACTCAACATCAGGAATATTTTATCAAAATCAAAGAAAACTCCAAGGCACTCTCTTTTTTAACAATTAAAATGCATTCTTTATCGTGGCATGGTCATATATGACCATGCGAGTGCCTTGGAGTTCTTTGATTTTGATGTCTATACCTATCCCATCTGAAGAGCACCTCAAACAAACTCAATTTGAATCCAGGAAGCCCTCCTTCCCAAACACATCTCTTACAGAGAACCTAGAACTCTTAATAAAGCTGAAATATTTTGTGCAATGTCACCCCCTGCTGGTTGCATATAGTAATGTGATCTGATAATGACGGTTAAAAAAAACGACATTCTGCAATGAACAGCTCGGTTGTGGATAATTGGTTTCACTGCTTTACAGAACCGAACAAATTAAGGACGTTTATTTCTCATGACACACACAAGTATTTCTGATCTATAATGTTGCTAAATGGGATAAATAGCCCCCATAAACATGAAAAGTACCCAATTATCAAAAATTAACAATTTGTTATAATTCCAGCAGTTGTGGTTAGAACAAAAACCAGCATACACAGTGGTACCCCAGGACCAAGACTGAGAACCACTGCTTTAAACAATCTTTTAAAGTCCACACCCAATACCCTGCAAACCACAACAACAACAGTACAATAAATACAATACCCACCCCCTCCACAGAACACAGGTCAAAATTAGGTCTATATATCTAATACAAAAGTCTAATTAAAAAAATCATAGATCTCACCCATTCTCTGCCAGTTGTAGATCCAGACAACAAAGGGGGCAGGGTTATTTCTCCTGGAGATAGCTGCTGTATAAAAAGTTCTGTTTGGTCTTATTTTTTTCCAAACTTGGCCAATGTCGTTTTTTTGGGGGGGGGCTTACTGGTACTTCTCCTTTGTAGTCCCATGGTAATGAAAGAAAGTGAGGCTGAACTGAGAATAATTCCTTCTCGATCATGAAAAAACAGTTTTCCCTCCATTTTCTCTTTGCCCAGGAAGTGGTCCTTTCCAGGTTCAGGAAGTAAGCTCATTAGTGAATCAGGTGGTGTAGTGCATGGTTGGAGCAAATGCCTGCAGATGCTGTCGCCAGCAGGAGCTGGAGTTAAAAACTCCTGCATGAGCTTTTTCCTGCTTGTGTCACAGGGTGAGGTTCATCTGCTTGATAAGCCGGTTCTATTGCTTCATGGAAAGGGTGGTCACTGTTTTCAGTGTAGCCAAAAGAGACAGGATCGCTGTCTCTTTTGTGATAGTCAAATTATCAAACTACCAATTTTAGCATACATTTTTTTTCATCTTCAAACCTGTACCTATGAACAAGGCCACGAGAGCACCACGAGGCCAAAGATAACGGTCACATTCTGTGACACGCACCACATTAGCATATTATTATGCATGAGCAACTCCCCGATGGCAAATATTATAGATTATGAATGTGATGTTCCTCTCCCAATATGGATCAGACTGCTTATCCTGTGAAGAGCCCGGATAGCTCAGTCGGTAGAGCATCAGACTTTTAATCTGAGGGTCCAGGGTTCAAGTCCCTGTTCGGGCGAAATACTTCACAGTGTTTGGTCCAAAGTACCGCTATGTTTTAAATCATGAACAATAGTTTCAAGTCAGCATTACAATGAAAACTGTGAATGATACTTCCATCTCCCAATATGGAACCCTCTCCAAAATCTATGGATTCATGACAACAATTTGTTCTTACTCCTGGCATCCTGATATGGATCCCTTTCCAGAATGTATGGGGTCATTCCAACTGCTTATTTTCACTCTTTGCATCTCTTCCTTATATCTTTTCCTCGCCCCTTAACTCTACCCACCAGTGGATGCAGGGAGATATGCAAGGATGAGATACGAGAATAGAGGAATCGGGACAAGATCAATTAAACCAGAGGAATATCCTTGCTCAGACAAGTGTCAGTTAGACGCCACGTCAATTACAGATGTGGCACATGTGGACAGGTAAACTCACAGGTTGTTCATTTATGGATTGGGATGGCCTTAAAGGTGGGTGGACCTCGATCGATTTCCAGGTCAGGCATGGACCCAGGAGATGAGGGCATATAAACGATTGGAATGAGCCCGATGACTCAAATGAATCGAACAGCAAGAAAGGGTGGAAGCCATTGTGTTTAAAGTCCTGCTGGGCGAGGCTCGTGCAAGAACTACAATTTTTTGACATGAGAAAAACAAACTGGCTCCTATTCAGAATGAGTGTGTTAAGTGGGTGGAGCACTTGCTGCACCTGTACAATCCTGGGCCTGATATCCCAGTGGACAATTGACTGGTTCCTTTCAGAGCCTGTTGTTCCTTCAGGCAGTACATTCCATGCAAGACAGGGGAATGTGGCATCGAGATATGGGTGGCATGGAACACAAGATTCAATCATGCCTCGACCTTGCAGGTGTATTCAGGGAAGCCAGCCGGTGGAGCCCCAGATAAAAATTAGGGAATGCGAGGGGTGCTGGACATGACACGAGGTCTAAGGTGACTCTGTGTCACCTGTCATCAATTCGGCACCTCCCACCACCTCAGCCAAGAATTGTTCCAAAAACAAATTTTATAGGGGTGTCATTTTTTCAGCAATGGTCAAGCTTCGGATGTACCGCTTGTAGCAGACGTTTGTGTTCTGCAAAACTGCAGCTCCGTTTTTTTAGAGGGTGCGGCAGACAAAGAAGAGCTGACCCCGACGTGATTTGAACACGCAACCTTCTGATCTGGAGTCAGACGCGCTACCGTTGCGCCACGAGGCCACAGACGACTGTCCCATTCTGTGACTTGCACCACATTAGCATATTATTATGCATGAGCAACTCCCCGATGGCAAATATCATCCATTCTGAATGCGTTATTCAATTCCCAATATGGATCGGACTCCTGATTTGACTCACCACAAGAGCCCGGATAGCTCAGTCGGTAGAGCATCAGACTTTTAATCTGAGGGTCCAGGGTTCAAGTCCCTGTTCGGGCGAAATGATTCACAGTGCTTGGTTCAAAGCAACACTGTATTTTAACTCATGAAGCACTAGTTTCAAGTCAGCATTACAATGAAAATGGTGAATGATACTTCCATCTCCCAATAGGGAACCCTCCCCAAACTCGGGTGGAAGCCGTTGTGTTTTAAGTCCTGCTGGGTGAGGCTCGTGCAAGAACTACAATTTATTGACATGAGAAAGACAAACTGGCTCCTATTCAGAATGAGTGTGTTAAGTGGGTGGAGCACTTGCTGCACCTGTACAATCCTGGGCCTGATATCCCAATGGACAATTGACTGGTTCCTTTCAGAGCCTGTTGTTCCTTCAGGCAGTACATTCCCTGCAGGACAGGGGAATGTGGCATCGAGATATGGGTGGCAAGGAACACAAGATTCAATCGTGCCTCGACCTTGCAGGTGTACTCAGGGAAGCCAGCCGGTGGAGCCCCAGATAAGAATTAGGGAATGCGAGTGGTGCTGGACATGACACGAGGTCTAAGGTGACTCTGTGTCACCTGTCATCAATTCGGCACCTCCCACCACCTCAGCCAAGAATTGCTCCAAAAACAAATTTTATAGGGATGTCATTTTTTCAGCAATGGTCAAGCTTCGGATGTACCGCTTGTAGCAGACGTTTGTGTTCTGCAAAACTGCAGCTTCGTTTTTTTAGAGGGTTCAGCAGACAAAGAAGAGCTGACCCCGACGTGATTTGAACACGCAACCTTCTGATCTGGAGTCAGACGCGCTACCGTTGCGCCACGAGGCCACAGATGACTGTCCTGTTCTGTGACTTGCACCACATTAGCATATTATTATGCATGAGCAACTCCCCGATGGCAAATATCATCCATTCTGAATGCGTTATTCAATTCCCAATATGGATCAGACTCCTGATTTAACTCACCACAAGAGCCCGGATAGCTCAGTCGGTAGAGCATCAGACTTTTAATCTGAGGGTCCAGGGTTCAAGTCCCTGTTCGGGCGAAATGATTCACAGTGCTTGGTTCAAAGTAACGCTGTATTTTAACTCATGAAGCACTAGTTTCAAGTCAGCATTACAATGAAAATGGTGAATGATACTTCCATCTCCCAATAGGGAACCCTCCCCAAACTCGGGTGGAAGCCTTTATGTTTTAAGTCCTGGGCTACGTCTGAATAGTCAAAAAAATCACGTCCTATGTCTTTTCCTAACCACTGTTCCTTGACCTCGATGGAAAACGTCATGAGGTCAAGGAAAGATGTAAAGGAGAATTCATTAGGATTTAGGAAAAGACAACCGTGGTGCTAAGAGAATCCGACTGCACTTACACTAGGCTACGTAATTATGCTACGGCGGATGTTATTGACGTGGGTCTGCCGTGGTGAAACTACAATGTTCCGAAGATGGACTACTAAAAGCGCATCTTAGATACTTTGCCCCGTGCGTTCTTATCATGTTGTTTCATGCAGGCTATATAAATGTGGACAACCCGGTGAAAATATTACTTCATTACCAAGGTTGGAATTGAAATTTTACCACCGTCATAAAAGTGAAATGAAATAATTGTCACATTGAGAATGGTTACTCACGCTCACTCTCCTGTCCACTCATATTTATCGACATGAATCCCAATTAGTATGATTGTATGAAAATAATTGTTAAATTGAATGCAAGATAGGCATAACATGTTAGGCCTACAAATCTACTCCTGTACATATCATCATTCTTAAGTTTCAAACATGTTGAATTAAAAACATCATCTGAGTAATTCATTTTTCTTGAAAAACAGACTTCTGTGTTATGGTTAATATGCTGATTATGATCTGATTATGAGCCAATGCTTATATTAGCTTAAGAACCACCACACAACTCAGTCATGTTGATCGTTTTTTTTTGTGAACGGTCAAATTAATGTCACTTTAAATGTTGCTGCTGCAAGGAAATGTGGGATGGCATTATCTCCTTTCCTTTCGGTAAGGACGGTCCAGTGTTCCCTATGCTAAAGGAGAAAGGAAGCACTGAAGCACCTTTCCTTAGCTTTTAGAGAATTCAACCAGCTCTTATTATGGCTGCCACTTAGATACTTCCAGGTCAATTCACTCAGTTAGGAACCTTCCTCAGCAAAAAACACTATTCGGACGCAGCCCTGCTGGGCGAGGAAGGCAAACTGTCGCCTATTCTGGATGAGTGTGTTAAGTGGGTGGAGCACTTACTGTGCCTGTGCAATCCTTGGCCTGAAGTCACAGTGGACACATGACTGGTTCCTTTCAGAGGCTGTTGTCCCATTTGGCAGTATGTACCCTGCAAGACAGTGAGATATGGAATCAAGATAAGGGCTGCATGTGACTCAAGGTCCAGTTGTGCTTAGAACTGGCTGGTGTCCACAGGGAAGCCAGCTGGTGAAACCTTAAGTCAAAGTAAATTAACACACAAAAAAGATTCACACTGGCGCAAACTGATTTTCGTACTCATTCTTACCACTAGATGGAGACCACTACAAATATAGAATTGTACAACACTGAAGGTGGGGGGAAATGGAATTGGACCTTTTTATTTCTCCACAAACATTGCAAACAGATCAGTGTCTTTGTTCCCCTGCTAGAGCAGTTGTGTACTTCCCTTTGTGTTGTCTGTCTTTATGAAAATACCCTGTTTAATTATACTATGTCAATATGGGTAAGGCCATTGACTACTAAAATTGAAAAAAGATGTACAGTAATTAACCTACGTGATTAATTGCAGCGTTCTTATTTAATTACATTAGGGATGCAGTCCAGCCTTTTCTTTTGATGGAAGAACCCCCCCACCCACACACACACATACACACTAACACAGACACACACAAAAATGTTCATTTTAGTTTAGAAAATTGTAGGATTTATGAGATTATCAGCTGACATTACTACTCGAGTCTTAATAAATTTGAATATAGAATAAGTGGTGCAGCACACTACCTTTCGTATTAAAGTCTCTCTCTCTCTCTCTCTCTCTCTCTCAATAATATGAAATTGGCAAAGAGATGAGGGTGAACGCGCCCTCGGTGTGCTTTCGGAGTAAGCTGCACACTCCCATTGCGCTGTTGTCAAGTCAGATGACAAGTATGTCTTCATAAATGTCACCGAGAGGCAAAACTGCACAGCGGAGGTACAGGGACACGCGCCGGGCGGGCTGGCACAAGAAGCTTGAGTGGAGACTGCGCTCGAGTGGCAGGTGTACGCGCACCTTACAGCGCAGAACTTAGCATCGATAAAAGCAAAAGAACGGAATTCTGCGGTTTAAAGTTAATTGCGAATCACCGGGGGAAAGATCGCACTCGTTGGTTTCAGCGTGAATCTGACGTTCAAAAAGAAGCAAGCATGGGTGTCAGGTACGTGCGATTTATGAATTCTTGGCTATTTGAACCCTCCGTGGTACGGACTATCACTGATGGCTCGAGAAAAACATATATTATAAATGCTACGTTTCATGAATTTCCTATTGTGAAGATTGTTTAGCAGGAAAGGCTGAGCTATAGGCTACTTCTGACCAATAGCTTGCTGTCTGTACTGTTGCAGGCGCCCTAACTTTGTGAACTAAACATCATCACTATTGGGCTTCTATGGGGAAAAAAAGACATAAAGTGTTTTTTGAAACGTAAACTGCATATTCTGGGCTTTCCCCCTTAACAAATGTAAACGCAGTGCATTGAATATAGACTACTGTAAGTATGATATTTGTATTGCGCATGACATTTCTGAAACACGGATGCATAAATAAGCGTGGTCTTTGACAAATAAGACTTTAGATTTACGCAGTTCAATGACAAGGCCAAGTAGATCAATCATGCACAGAGATAATGATACCAGATTTACCAAGTACACCTCTAATTTGTCTTATTTGCTGGTTGCAGTGAGAACATATGCCTCGGAATGACAGATTACTATTATAGTATTATTGTAATAGAAGTGACAAAACATGCAATATCACATGTATATACTGTATTGTCATATATAATTACAGAATAGCTGGTGGTGATTTTCCACTAAAATACACGATATGTTAAAATATGACCTTATTTATCCGTCATTACATATTTTAATTGTAATGTTGTAACACGGTGAATGTTTAAATACTAATGAATTAGTCGGATTTAACAGCTGCAAATGTAAGAGAGGAGGTATGTGTTATTTTAGAAGCAAGCGTAAAATATTTCCCTTTGAGGTTTTGGAAAACGAAATATGTAACATGCGTTTTTTTTTCTTTTACATGTGTAGACGGACATAAGTATTTATACTGGAATTTCTTCTGTTGCATCTTCGACAATGCATAAAATATATGGTTATTAATGTGGGCAATAATGGCATAAATTAAGTCATGATTCAGTATATCGCATGCCATTTGTTTAATTAAGAGTACATTTCAATAAGCATGTTTTGTTTGGCTGGAAGGATAATGTGTGGAGGTGTGGAATTTACTAAAACGTGATGTAAACAGACATCTTATCAAAAGGAGGGGTGCCTTGAAGCATCAGTGCAACAGATAGCCAGCCGAAGATAAATTTACTGGGATGCTTGCATAGTGTTGTAGAGCATTACAGAGGACACACGGGACTTTATGAACCTGTCTCTATAGATATGTTAAAAATGTCTGTATAGATTTGCTTTTACATAGCACTTTTGTAACATTTCTCTCAAAGGACTTTACAGTGTTATGGGGGGAAACTCAGCTCCGCTACCAAAAACCTGTGTGTTATCACCCACCATTTTAAACTTGGTAAAGAGGGAACATTGCCCCCTACCAGCCCAGTAGCATGTCTACGATCAAAGTCAGTGCTGCCCCTGCCCAACCCTGTTCCTGGAGATCTACCACCCTGCAGGTTTTCATTTCAACCCTTTGATTTGGCATACCTGATTCAACTCATTTGCAACTCAACTAGATCTCTCAGCTAGAGCTGTCGAATGAGGTTTGATTTGTTAGGGTTGGAGTGAAAACCTACAGGACACTTGATATCCAGGAACATAATTGGGTGGCTCTGATCTAAGTGATCGATTGTATTAAACTCATTTTGGATGTGTCTGCAAGTAAAATTAGCACACAAACTGAATTTACCTCCAAATTAGTCTCTATGTGGAGTTATATTCCAACAGGGTGCACCTGGTTTTTACCAGAGCTCCTTGATATTTTTATGTCAACACTACTTTCAGAGAAAATTTGTTGGACCAAACTGCTATGAGCCATCCAAGCAGCTACTAACCAAGCCCAGAACTGCCTAGTCAAAAGCCATCAGCTTATATATAGTATAAAACCAGTATATATATATATATCTGGACATCCTTTGTTCTGTTTTTCATGGTTTGGGCAAGGCCCCTTAGTTTCAGTGAAGGCAAATTTTAATCCTACAGCATGCTATCACATTCTAGACAATAATGTACTTCCCCAACAGTTTGGGGAAGGCCCTTTCCTGTTTCAGCATGACAATGCCCCAAGGCACACAGCAAGGTCCATAGAGAACTGCATACCACCGCATGTGTGAAACAGGTGGCGGGGGTGTTATGATTTCAGCATATACAGCTGCCTCAGGTACTGGCTCAATCATTGGATGGCACTTCATCCTACAACAAGACAATACTCCCAAACATATTGAAAAGCAACAAAGGTTTTTCAAAGCCAAAAACTGTCAAATTATTGACTGGCCAAGTCAGGTACCTGATCTGAATCCAAGTGAACATGTGTTTCATTTTCCGGAGAGGAAACTTCACGCAACAAACCCCTGAAACAAGCGGGAGCCTGGCAGAGTATCACCAGAGAAGATAGTCAGCACCTCATAATGTCTATGGGTCACAGATTTCAAGTAGCCATTGCATACAAAGGATATGCAGCAAAGTACTACATGTGATACTTTCATTTATATAACATTGATATATCCCAAGCATTATGCTGTCCTGAAATGGGAGGGGGGGCTATCTATAATAAGCTGTCTATATATAAGTGCTGAGATTTCTACATGGTGAAACCAAAATGTTTAAAAATATAATTAAATAAAAGCTGAGAATCTGCACTTTAACCATATGTGAAAATCAAGATAAATATGTTGTTGTTCCAAACATTATGGAGCTCAGAGTGTGTGTGTGTGTGTGTGTGTGTGTGTGTGTGAACTAGTTTGTATATAAATTACAAGCAGTCGTGTAACATACAATTATTTCCAGTTCCCCGCTGGAATAAATATATGCATGAATAAAAAGAACAGACTGAGCAATATCACACACTGCATGAGTCTTCCCACTGCCACTTCATCCTCAGATCAGCCTGGGGGCTGTCGTCTCAAAATCAGCCCCACATTCGCATTACAATCGCATCACAATCAGCCCCACAATCGCATCACAATCAGCCCCACAGTCGCATCACAATCAGCCCCACAGTCGCATCACAATCGCATCACAATCAGCCCCACAATCGCATCACAATCAGCCCCACAGTCGCATCACAATCGCATCAAAATCAGCCGCACAGTCACATCACAATCAGCCCCACAGTCGCATCACAATCGCATCACAATCAGCCCCACAATCGCATCACAGTCAGTCCCACAATCGCATCACAATCAGCCCCACAATCGCATCACAATCAGCCCCACAATCGCATCACAATCAGCCCCACAATCAGCCCCACAATTGCATCACAATCAGCCCCACAATCGCATCACAATCAGCCCCACAATCGCATCACAATCAGCCCCACAATCGCATCACAATCAGCCCCACAATCAGCCCCACAATCGCATCACAATCAGCCCCACAATCGCATCACAATCACATCAAAATCAGCCCCACAGTCGCATCACAATCACATCACAATCAGCCCCACAATTGCATCACAATCAGCCCCACAATCGCATCACAGTCGCATCACAATCAGTACCACAGTCGCATCACAATTGCATCACAATCAGCCCCACAGTCGCATCACATCAAAAACTCAGCTGACCGCAGCCCTCTCTGGAGAAACGTCCGTCCTGACTGCGATGCGGACCCTCAGTGACACTCTGTGACCCTCTGTGACTCGGCCCTATGGGAGGTGGAGTCCCCGTATGGAAGCCTTCGAGGTTCTGTCCCTGCGCACACTGCGGTGTTGCATTGCGATCGCTGCGTTAATGCTATTGGACAGAAAGCCCAGGGCGCACTTTCACTGAACCCAATGCGTCATATTAAACTGTGAGAGGTCCATAAACAGACGCCTCTCACCCATTTCATGAATTAGGTGGTTCTCGGGGGTGAGATTATTTTATAGTCATTTCATCACACTGAAGGACTCCATACAACCACAAGGGGTGCCACAGAACCAACCAGACATAACAGCAACCCAAGAGAGTTACAGTTATAAATATGACTATATTTATCTTGCTAGGGCTACTGTGCTATTAATAGCTTAATAAAAACTTAAAAATTGAAAAATGAAAATGGAGGCTAATTTGGAAACTTGTAAAATCAGATCTGGAATGATAACGAAATGAACCCTCCATGTTCTCCTCAGGGTTAAAAAATGAATCGGTCCTACAGTATAACAGTAGTGAAAACCCTTGAAAGAATTTTTTTTAGCATGACATTTTATGACTTTTCCTGGAGTGACCCTACCATTAGAAGTTAAACATTGCCCTTTTTATATTTTTATTAAAGTCATACATCATCACAGTACAAAGATTTTCTTAGTCTTTTGTTAACTCTGCACTTATGAAATCAGAAGTCATTAACAAAATTCAGTGCCACACGACTATTGCAGCAAAAAAATCTAGTTTGGTGTGTGTTTTGTTGCAAAAACGAGTGGTGTAGACTGAAGCAATACAGTCTCTCTGGACTGTTAAGTTAGAAAAGTTGTTCACATGATTTACGGATTAGTGACGGGATGTTTCTACACGAAAAATATGGATTTACAATTCAGTGAAGAGGCTTTATCACAGGGAGCCCGACGAGGGCTGGTGATTTCCTGACCCCGTGGACGCAGGGCGCGAGCACAACACAAAGGCAAACCCAGAAAAAACTGAGTTGTCATCTTGGCTTGATTACATTCACCTGTTTTTTGCTGCCTGTCGAGAGAGCGGCGTCTCGTTTCCCGCGCTGCAAGCGGCCCCATCAGAGTGCGCTTCACGCTGACGGAGCGCCTCTCTTAACCAGCGCGGACTGCCCCGGGGATCGGAGAGGCACAGACGCTGCTGAGTGAACCCAGCCGGCCGCCTGCCCCCTGCTGGGTTATGGCAGAGCCGGCCCCCGTCTGAGGAGCCCTGCGCCGTTCTCAGATTAACTGCGTCGCTTCAGCCACCTGCAAAAACACGCCTAGCCGAGAGTCCTAATATTTGAAGGGAAACCGTTTTGGTGGCGTTTTCTGTACTCGCACACACATCGCGTGTCGCCGGCTGTCTCGGTAACTAAAATAGACAAGCGAAATTACCCGAATTATCAGACAGAATCCGCCCGTGTGCAAATTGCATTTCGCCGAGCAACACCGCGGGATTCACTGTGGACACGCAGAGCAACAACCTGAGGTGAACTGGAGGCAGGCATACTTGAAAATGAAGCACTTTGAAAACCTTAAATTGAGGGAAACTACCGCCGGTGATTTGGGTGATTCTGCCACACCAAACTGAAGTGCTTTAGAAACACTCCTCGGAGTGCTGGAAAATCACATCGCAGTGCCCCCCCCCCCCCAGTCCTTCTCAAAGCAACAGTGTTCGTTTTAACCTGAAATTTTGATGTTGGCAGTCTTATCTTGAACGAACACGGAGTGCCGGTTTTGTCGCATTGTATATCCCATCACTCATAAATAGTTTTTCACCGTGAAATTCAGAAAATTAAGAGAGGAGAGAGGAGAGAAGCCATTATTTGCGAGAAGCATTTCTGCTTTCTGAAGTGGCAAATAGCAGAGCCTGTTTGCCGGTAAGGGAATGAAATTTCAGATAAAGCTTAGGTTCAAAACCCCCTTTTTTCTGGTGCAGAAACCCCAGCTGCTCTCCTGCTTGGAGATAAGGGCCAGTGGAAGAAGCTTCCAGAAAGGCAGAATTGGAACAGAGGTCAGGAGTGGCTACGATTGGCCAGCACGCTGGACTCCTGCAGCCCGCCACAGACATACAGACAGTTTGGTCTCTGCTTGGGTACCTCCTGCTCAGAGATTGCTCTGCGATATATCGTCTCAGACATGACAACCACAGAGCGACAAAGCCCATGCTGCTGAGGTGCTTTCCCCTCCGCTGTGCTGTAAAAACACAAAATGAGATAAGATATGCTTCTATTGAACCCCGTGGGGGTAATTTGTCCTCTGCATTTGACCCATCCAGAGTTACTTAGGAGCAGTGGGCAGCCACAGTGCAGCGGCCGGGGACCAACTCCAGTTCTGAGGCCAGTGCCTTGGTCAAGGGCAAGGAGCATGAGACCCCTTCCCTCGCCTCCTGTCCCCCCGCTGTCCCCGAACTCACCAGCAGGGGGTGCTCTGTACTACCCCAGCAAAGTAGACAACCTCGTTCTGCTCAGAAACTGCACCACAACGCCACAACAAGGTTTACTGAAGCTAATGAGACGCACCGCTGCCGTGTTTTTCACAACTTAACTCAATCAGTAAGCCTCAGGGACACGCGTGAGCCCGCTCCACCACTCCAGCTGTTTTTCCAGAGTTTCAGTAAAACGCCCCCGCAGAACCACACGTCTCTTCGGCCAAACATTTCGATGAAAAGAACACGTACAATTTGTGGGAAACGGCGAAATTCAAGAGGCTCTGGGTTAATTTTTATGAATGCTGTGATGAAATCTCACCACCCACCCCCCAATACACCCCCCCCCCCAAAACCCTGTGATTCACATTCCTGCACTTCAGGCAGGTGCATATGCATCACATCTCTCACTTTGGCCTCAACGCTGTTTTAATATAAGGCAAACATGATTCATAAAAAACGATAAATCTCGCATCGTTTTCCATTAGTCACTGGCGCTGGAAACACAAGCGAGGAAGACCTGGTCTCCGAGTTTCCCACAGCAGTTTCGGCATCAAACCCCCAGAGCGAACGAACGCGGTGGTTTTAATCAGCGAATGGCAAGGCTGGATTATCCGCTTTCAAAGGTTAGCGTTCGGCGCTCCCCCCGCTCGCGTGCGGGAGGAGATATTTGGGGAGCCGAACTGGGAGCGGATCGGCCCCTGGCAGGTGCGCCGCGGAGATAGGGGTAAAGCTAAAGGGTAGATGTCAGCGCCCATTCCCACGGCGACGGCGGGACAGACGCGCCGGAGCGGTGCATCGTGGGTAGGCGTGAGATAAACAAGCGTCTCGTTAATCGGCGCGGGGGTATCATGGGAGCCGCGCGGTGACGGCATCCCGCACGTTGACCTTTTCCCTCTTTTGCAGGAGCTTCGGCTGGCAGAGATATCAACAGACATTCCGCACACATTAATGCACCTACAGTTACCCCAGCAGAGCACAATACCACAGGAAAACACTCAAGCACACCATGCTCCTGTAGTACACACTACCTGCTGCATACGCGGGCAAAAACCAAACACACACCCATACATATACACACACGTATATGCACAGGCATAAACATACAGGTACATTCACAGATACATAAGTACACGTGTTCACACATTCACAGACACACGGACAAACACACACACGCACACACACGCACGCACGCACACACATAGACGCACAAACACACGCACACATACACGCACAAACACACGCGCACACAAGACACACACACACACACACACACAAAATGTTGTCAGAGAACTCCAGCTCCAGGGTCCAGAGCCCGACCAACCTGTCGGTGAGCGTGGTGGAGCAGGTGTCCCAGTCGCTGCAGTATAAGACGGTGTCGGTGTTCCTGGTGCTGCTGGTCTGCTGCGTGGGCATTGTGGGAAACATCATGGTGGTGCTGGTGGTCCTCACCAGCCGCCACATGCGCACACCCACCAACTGCTACCTGGTCAGCCTGGCGGTGGCCGACCTCATCGTGCTGGTGGCCGCCGGCCTGCCCAACGTCTCCGACAGCCTGACGGGCACCTGGGTGTACGGGCACGCCGGCTGCCTGGGCATCACCTACTTCCAGTACCTGGGCATCAACGTGTCCTCCTGCTCCATCACCGCCTTCACCGTGGAGAGGTGAGAGCAAACACCTGGCTGAACCATCGACGGTTCACACAGAGCAGTGTGCTGCCATGGAGACAGTGTGCTATCGTAGAGACAAGACAGTGTAGCACATTGTGGTGTGTTCCCGTGGAGACAAGACAGTGTAACATATTGTGGTGTGTTACCGTGCGGACAAGACAGTGTAGCACATTATGGTGTGTTACCATGGAGACAAGACAGCTTAGCACATTGTGGTGAGTTACCGTGGAGACAAGACAGTGTAACACATTGTGGTGTGTTTCCGTTGGGACATGACAGTGTAACACGTTGTGGTGTGTTATCGTAGAGACAAGACAGTATAACACATTGTGGTGTGATACCATTGAGGCAAGACGGTGATGCACATTGCGGTGTGTTGCCATAGACGCCAGACAGTGTCACACATTGTGGTGTGTTGCCATAGAGATGGACAGCATCACACACTGTGCTGTTGCCATAGAGACAGACTTTTGCCACACAAGTCTATCTTTTCATTAGTTGAGTCTCTATCTGTAACACTATCACATCAGTCAGAAGCAGATTGTCTGCATTGTAAAAGTCAGTTAGATTCTTCCAAACAGATGTCTTTGCTTCTGGAGCCAGCAGTGGCTAGCCGTTTGGCATACGGTCGGATGCATTAGTATGGACAAATATGTGACAACAAGTTGCCGCATGTTACTTGCCAAACAGAAAAGCACACTACGGGCCAGCTTAGCGGATCGCTTAGTTGGGCTATCGCTGCTGGCTAATGCTGGAGCATTCCTGTTGGCTCTTCGGGGTGCCATTGTGTTTCTGTGCATGAGCAGTATTTGTATACTGGCTCCAGTTTCTGTCTCGCCTCTGGACGGCCAGTTGGCTGCGTGTGGTCCAGAGAGCCAGATCCACAGCAAACATTCCTCTTTATTTGTTTGGTTTGAGGAACGGTGCAAACATAACCCCCAGAATCCCGCCTGGATGTCAGCTATCCAAGCCACAGACCCCCCAGGCTTCAGTACGTATTAGCATCTGAAGTCATAATTAACAGAAGCATGAAAAATGAGCTGCTGGCTCAGTAAATTGCATTGCCTGCTTTAGGTTGATAGTATGAGGTAATTGTAAGAAATGATGAGACTTTAAGTGTGCTCTGATTGGTTGAAAGACATCACCACGAAAGCAGCAATTGGCATATTTTAATGCTTTTTCCTCTTTTTCTTCCCAATGACAATGCTCAATCCCTACTGTTGATTCAGGACAGTACAGGCAAGCATGTGCACTCCTCCGAAGCAGGTGATAGCCGCTGCTTCTAAACCGCAGCTTCTTGAACCACAATTCAAGTCAAGCTCACACAGACGTGAGTCGGAGGAAGATTCTTCACATGCAGCTCAAGTGACAGACTTGCCAGCACCCGATTGATCAGCAGGGGTCGCTGCTGCGCAATAAGCCGCTATTATCCCAGCAGTCTATAACCATCCCGTCACTTAGCTACACTAAAACTGACTGTGTGCTGCTCTGCAAGTCGCAGGCATGCTGTCAATAAACATATTTCATAGATAGAACTATTCTCAGAGTCATGGGGGTTCAGTGTGGGCATGGATGGAGTCATTGGGTTTACTTTGTGTTGAAGGCTGGGGTCGAGTGCTTTGCTGTGTGTGAGGATGGGTTAGCAGGTCTCTCTGTGTTCTGGTGAAAGTTGTGGGGTTTACTGAGTTTGAGGATGAGGTAGCAGGTCTCTCTGTGTTCTGGTGAAAGTTGTGGGGGGTTTGCTGTGTGTCTGCAGCCAGAGTTCAGGGGTTCCACGAGGGCCCCTAAAACCTGGCGCTCTCTCAGCGAGCGTTCGCTGTTCCCGTCTGAAGGTACATCGCCATCTGCCACCCCATGACGGCGCAGACGGTGTGCACGGTGTCGCGGGCCAAGCGCATCATCGCGGGCGTGTGGGCGCTCACCTGCGTCTACTGCCTGCTCTGGTTCTTCCTGGTGGACATCCAGGTGACCGCCGACCGGCGGGTGCAGTGCGGCTACCGGGTGTCGCGCGACCTCTACCTGCCCGTCTACCTCATCGACTTCGCCATCTTCTACGTCCTGCCGCTGCTGCTGGCCATCGCGCTGTACGCCCTGATCGCGCGCGCGCTCTGCCTCAGCTCGCTGCCCCACCCCTCCCCCTCGGCCAGCGGCACCACGCTGCGCCGCAGCTGCCGGGAGCCGTCCGGCGCCGCCGCCAAGGGCAGCCGCCGCGCCCGCCCCCGCAGCGCCCTGTCGTCCCGGAAGCAGGTGCGTAGCGTCAGAAACCGGTGTGGCTTCTCTTCTCGAGAGAAAAACATGGTGTGTCTGTGCCCATCATTTAACTTCTCTGCAACTAAGCTCCTCCCACCCTTAAGTAAACTCCTCCCACCATTAGCTGCTGCTCTTTAAGTAAACTCCTCCCACCATTAGCTGCTGCTCTTTAACTAAACTCCACCCACCATTAGCTGCTGCTCTTTAAGTAAACTCCACCCACCATTAGCTGCTGCTCTTTAACTAAACTCCACCCACCATTAGCTGCTGCTCTTTAAGTAAACTCCACCCACCATTAGCTGCTGCTCTTTAAGTAAACTCCACCCACCATTAGCTGCTGCTCTTCAAGTAAACTTACACCGTTAGCTGCTGCTCTGTAGCTGGACTGCTGCAAACACTGGCTGAGATTTACTTTGCATTAAGCCATTTATTAGCCAACCGACCGCTCCTGTCCAGAGCGGCTAACAAAGGGCACGCAGAAAGGTTAGCGCTTTTTAATAAAACTGCTCTCCCCATTACCACAACGCCCCTTAATTAACCTGTTCCTCCGTGCTCAGACATTTGGAGATGCGTGACTTCCCTGTGAAAGAGGGCCAAAGTGGTCAGCAGGGATTGGCAGAAACACACACATCTGAACCTCCTCCAGCCTCCACTGGTCTCCCTGGTTATTCATCTTGCATGATGAATGACAGCATGCCAACTTCAAAACAAGATGAATAAATCAGAGGAGGCTTTTTAAAATTTACAGTGGCGAACGCTGGCAGGGGGAAGCACACCTGACCCATCGCGAGAAAGCTGGACGTTGCGTACGTTGCTTTTTTTGTCCTGCTTTTTCGCTTTCTTGTCGGGGAAGTGCATTTCCCCCAATGCCATCTCTTCTGGAGTTCTGTTTTGAGCGAGTGTTCTGTAAAGTGTTCCGTTGCCGTGGTCACAGCCATGTGAAGCAAGAGATACATTGGGAGGTTTAACGACACGGTGGACCACTGCTCCAGGCTCTCATTCTGCTCCCGTGATGCTATGGCAACTCCGCTCCTTGGCCTGTAGCCCCGCCGCTCGGCCTAACTGCCCCACCCCCACCCCCACCCCCAGCCCCCCATGCAGCTACAATGTCAAATACGACCGACAAATTTACAGCCTCTGGTCCATTCATCATTACTGCCGTTCCTGCTATCATCACTTTTCATATCATTTCACGTAAAGCTGCATATAGCGGCAATAAGTGCATGCCTGAATATATACTGTAAACTTATATACCTCTTCCTCATAACATAGTATAACATAACATAATGACGAGAACAGGCCATTCAGCCCGACAATGCCCGCCATTTTCCTGACTAAATTGGCGCTCTGATTACCTGTGATTTCAGGTGACAAAGATGCTGGCGGTGGTGGTGGTCCTGTTCGCCCTGCTGTGGATGCCCTACCGCACGCTGGTGCTGGTCAACTCCTTCGTGGCCACGCCCTACCTGGACGCCTGGTTCCTGCTGTTCTGCCGGACCTGCATCTACGCCAACAGCGCCATCAACCCGGTGGTGTACAACGCCATGTCGCAGCGCTTCCGCTCCGCCTTCCGGAGCCTGTACCGCTGCCAGGCCCAGGCCGCGCACCGCCGGACCCCCTCCGCGCTCACCGTCGGCCACAGCGTCAACCACGGCCCCGCCACCAACGGCAGGGAGCAGCCGGGCGGGAGGGTCGCCGCGGAGACGGATAAGCGGGGAAAGGAGCAGGGAGACGCCGGGATCTCGGATTGCTGGAAGAAGGACACGCCCACTGCAGGGAAAGACACGCCTACTGATGTGGAAAAGGACACGCCCACTGCAGGGGAAGACACGCCCACTGATGCGGAAAAGGCCACGCCCAGCACAGAGGAGAAGAAGGAGGAAGAGATGAACCACAGTTCTGTGTGACTTATTATTATTATTATTATTATTATTATTATTATTAACACAGATACAATAAAAACAAAAGGGAACTTTTTTTCCTCACATTTACAAATAGTCACACTGCCTGTCTGTCAGTATATACATCCCTCGCAATTACATCACACATTTCGCAGTTTAAATCACAGAGTACACAGCAGTACTGTTCTGTGATTTCACTCCGAATGGAACACCTTATGGTTATAGGTGGGGTGTCCTCTCCAAGCAGGGCGGGGTTCACACAGGGGGCATGTCCTCTCTACACAGGGCGGGGTTCACTTAGGGGGCATGTCCTCTCTACGCAGGGCGGGGTTCACATAGGGGGCATGTCCTCTCTACGCAGGGCGGGGTTCACACAGGGGGCATGTCCTCTCTACGCAGGGCGGGGTTCACTTAGGGGGCGTGTCCTCTCTTCGCAGGGCGGGGTTCACTTAGGGGGCATGTCCTCTCTACACAGGGCGGGGTTCACTTAGGGGGCGTGTCCTCTCTACGCAGGGCGGGGTTCACTTAAGTGATTGCACAGGGTCTGAACCCCAGTGTGTCAGTATACCGTTTACATACCAGTCTGTGCCACCAGGACAGATTACAGCACAGTCATTTTACCCTGCTGACACTGCATCACTAATTGTTCCAATGATTTCTCCAGTATTAAGGATTTAGGTACGTCACTGTTTGGTTGAAACAATTTTATTTATTGATCTTGATATTGTGCCAGTAGTGTATTTTCCAAAGTTCTTTGTCTGAATTTGTATCTGAACAGTGAGAATCTGCAGATCTGCAGAAGATCTATAAGTTTTGTGCCAGTCTGTGACGTACAGTATTCGCTTACAGTACTACATGCATTATAGTTTTGTCAAAATGTAATAAACGTGAGAAAAAACATTTCTTGTCTAACTTTATAAAATTTGGATTTCTTGTCTTTCATTGTCTTTCTATAATTACAACCAGTTTAATTGTGGTCTTCTCATAAAATCTGAAAATAATTGAGTTCTTCAGGATTTAAAGACAGATCTTTTCTAAATTGCGAAGATTTATTTTTTTTGTTCTGGAGAGCTTTAGGATTAATTTTTCTGTGAAAATGAGAGATGAGCTTATTGTGAATAAGTTGTAATGGAAGTGAGGGAATTAACCGAGACTCGAAATGAAAATTAAACGAAATTGCGGTTTCACAGAGACCCGGAGTTCTCGTTCGCCCCCACAGTTCCTCACTTCTGTGAGTATAAAACAGCATTAACACAACAGCCGTGAGGAAATTAGCCCCAGCAACACTGAGCCCAGAAATGGCCTGGGTCTGAGCCCAGAACCAGCCCAATCCACTGACCCCAGAACCAGCCCAATCCACTGAGCCCACAACCAGCCCAATCCACTGAGCCCAGAACCAGCCCAATCCACTGAGCCCACAACCAGCCCAATCCACTGAGCCCAGAACCAGCCCAATCCACTGAGCCCACAACCAGCCCAATCCACTGAGCCCACAACCAGCCCAATCCACTGAGCCCACAACCAGCCCAATCCACTGAGCCCACAACCAGCCCAATCCACTGACCCCAGAACCAGCCCAATCCACTGAGCCCACAACCAGCCCAATCCACTGAGCCCACAACCAGCCCAATCCACTGAGCCCACAACCAGCCCAATCCACTGAGCCCAGAACCAGCCCAACCCACTGAGCCCAGAACCAGCCCAAACCCTATTCTTCTTGGCCCTGAATATGTTAATTTGCCCAGAGACTATAATTTAATGAATTTTGGATTGCTTTTAATCTATGTATTTGTCCATACATCTTGAAGTGCTGCAATATCTGATAGTTTATTTTATTTCAAAATATTTTCAGTATGTTCAAAGTTCATAAGGGTGAGTTCAGAAAAAGTGGGTTTTGGGAACTGTAGTCCAGGTGCATATAACACCCTCCCATGTCTCCGCTTCCCTGAATTCTGGTCTTATTTTCCCTCTCAACAGTCACTTGGGTCTTTCAGGCACACACTCTGACCTTTCTCATTCAGTAATACTGAGGATATCTGAGAGATCTCAAAAACGTATTTCAAAAAAAGAATCATTCTCTCCAGACCACTGACAACAAATAACTCTGATCCGAAGTAAACAGGTGAAGCACGGGCCAGGCGGTGGTCAGTTAGTGGATTTGACCGTTTTTTACCCATGATTAGACTGGAGGGATATATAAAGACCGCCCCAGAGAACAGCCGTCCGACCCGAAAGAGTGGTGCTCGTTCAGCGGGTGATAAAGAAGCCTCTCTCTGAGAGGAAGGTCACTGAGCTTCAGTACGCAAATAATGGAACCCGAACCTTTGTTCTCCTCCACTCGACTTTTTAACAGGCTTTTTAAAATGACACAGAAGAATGCATTCAACGCGGTATTGAAAAAGGGTGGCAAGGGGGAATAAGATCTATGCGATCTGAGCGCGCCAGGGTGAGAGAGGAGATATCTCGCGCAGAGCCGCCGAAATACGCTGATAAACCCGCGACGTATTATTCCCAACAGCAGGCGAAACTCAGACACTGCATTCTTATCGCAAATCTCCCTATTATTTCAGCCGAGAGTCGCGTCCCATCTCCTCTCTTCACGACTGTAGTAGGTCAGTGATCCCGCTAGTACCACAGCTCTCAAGTAGGCTACCTTTTTATGGTGTATTTCGGAAAGACGACAGCAGAGAGGGGTCTAGAAAATGAGGAAGTTAAAAAGGTTAAAGGTTCAGGTTACAGACTCAAGATTACACACGCGTATATTTAAACAGACATAGCACAGCTACAGGCAATTGGTTTGTGTGGCACAAATCGCGCATGTCACAAATCATAGATGAACAAAATGTAGGCAGACTACTAGTGGAAATGTCCCACGAGATAAATCACAGCCCATGTGTGTTATTTCCTTATCTGTTTCACGGCATCGCGTCACTGTTTAGATAATGTAATTCTGGTTTTCCGAGGGGGCGTCACTGTTCTGACGAGTCCAAGAAACAACATACCAACAGTATACACGCTGCCAAGAGGCATGACGAAATAAATAAATATGAACGTCTGTGTGTCATTCTGTGGAAATTAGTGGAAAAACATGTTTGTCCCTTCCGATCAGTGTCACTGATTAAAAGTGCAGCCAACCGTTTGACTTTATCAAAGACTTATTTCTTCTTTATTCTTTTAAAATAGTTGCACATTATTTTGTGGCCTCGCTATCCAACCCCGATAAATTAATCATTAAGGATCATGTAAAACAGAAGAGGCCATTTGAAAAGAGACATCTAGTTAATTGGTATCTGTGCCGATGGAATGCTGGTTATGGTACTGTATCTGTGGGCTATAGGTCAGGGGATATTCATTAATTTTCTCGCGCACTTATCAGGTGACCTCATTAGTCAGAGAGATAACCTGGAACCGGGGATGGGATTGAATGCCTGGCGAAATTCAAGATGAAAAATACAGACGGGAGCTGCTAATTCGCTACCTGACAGAGAACAGCACCTCAGCACTGTCAGTAATTCTGCTGCCCAAACAGTACGGCTTTCGCTCAAAGCTTTGCTAACCGGACAGGGCGGGTCTCTTCATGACAGGCAACACTGAGACGGCATCCCTGTCCAGCACGCGATTATGTAGCCCTGCGAATCAGCCACACTGTGTTTATACAGGAATTCACACTCACGAGTCTCACTCAGACGTTTCAGTGTTTCAAAAGCAAAGGGAATACGTGGAAAAGGAGCAGTGAAAAGCGTGAATAAATATGTTAAATATATGTGCAGCTAGGTGGTGCTCTACAGCAAAAATACACACCTGGACCACACCCTTTAGCTGTGTACAAGTGGCAGGTGTGTTGAATTCAGGTGTGTGGCCGGTGTAACAGTGACAGGCTCATTATGCTCAGGTCAGACCTGGGTCAAATAATTACTTGAAATACTTAAATTCTTTACACACCAGCAAAATCGCTGCAGTTTTTTTTTTTAACCCTCTACTTGCACCAGTATTGAGGAAGAAATTCTCTCATATGTTTTTTATGTTTTGGTTAGTAGCATTTTGCTGAAAACAGGTATCTGAGTGTTTTGAAATGTTACACCATAGATAGTTAAAGTATTTTATATGTAGTCAGTCCAGGTGACTGAGGTGTTGAAGTGTCTTGCTGCATCTTGTGCCGTGAGTCAGACAGGCTGAAACGGGCACGCTATCCCCAGACAAAACCAGCCGCAACCAGATAACTACCGCACCAGTCTCTCTCTCTCTCTCTCTCTCTCTCTCTCTCTCTCTCTCTCGCTGTTTCTGTCTGTCTGTCTGTCCATCTCTCACTCTCCCCACCTCTCTCTTCCTGTCCCTCACTCCCCTCTCGCTCCCCCTCTCCTCTGTCTTCCCATTCTCTCTTTCTCTCGCTCTCTATTATTAATGAGAGTTCCAAGGTCCCTGTGAGGGAGCACAGTGGGTAGAGGTGGGCGTGAAAAAATCCACACAACCACGCACCACCCCCCCACCCCCACCCCCCAAAAAAGCACACTCTCTCTCACTCACACATACACTCCACACAAAATTGCTAATACCCACACACACCCCCAAAGCCATTGATGACAACGGCGTGACCGGCGCAGCTGGTACAGTTTGGAATAGTCGGCAGAAGGTCTGGTGTCGCTGACAGATAATCTCTTTGGCGCAGGGGCCTCTAGCTCTGCCGCTCACCGTCATCACAAATTCATGAGCCATTTGTCTCTGAGTCGACTTCCTCCAGCTCCGCATACGCAGCCACAGGCAAATCTCTCTTTCTCACTCGTTCTACTCACGGTGACTGTGTCGGAGCGAAATGGTACGTTAGCATAGCATACTATAAACAACATTAGTTGCTGGGCAACATAGTATTCTCTCTCGCTTCCTAGATAAACAACTGAACAGGGTCATATGCACACACTGCATTTAACAGTCATCTAATGACATTCCAGACATTTTCAGGCATAAGAGTTTAGCAGTGTTTTTAGTTCAGTGGTATTTATGGGGTTTTTTTTGTAAGAATGTCAAAATATTCAACAGAATTTTTTAGTAAAAGACATGGGTGGGAAGTCACATGGTATTACAGACCAATTGAATGTTGACAAATCAGCTAACCATGCTGGCTGTTTTGGTGCTTCTAGTGTTAATTGCCACTGCCCACAGTGTTAGAAAGAGGTAACGTTAGCCTCCGTACGTCTTAGTAAAGTCTATGGCATTATATCAAGCCAATAACGGAGCAAGTGCACCTGTCCAACATCAAAGTTCAACGCATAATGTATTTTATTAAACTAATGAAATCATTTTTCTATACAACTGAAGACACTGAATGTGATTTACTGGATTTAATCATCTGCTTAATCTGTAAATAGAGGTATAGTGGTAAACTGGCAAAACAGAAGACAAGAATAAAGGATAAAGAAAGGGTGTTGTCATGCAGTGATGCTCCCAGCACCACACCCCCCCCGCCCCCATTTATCCACCCCTCCCCAGTTCTCCCCTGACACAGCCCTGAACATCTGGCAGACTGGAAGGCCCAGCGTGCCTCATACCTGCGGTGTGAGTTACACCTGTCCCCTCGACACCTCATCACACACCTGTCACATGACATCCTCATCTGCGCCGTGATTGGCAGCGGGGCTGTCAGGACCGCAGAGAGCCAGGCGGCGAAGGCCTGGGGCAAAACACACGAAACGTTTCGGCGCCGTAGAGCCGGCCCCTCGTTACTTAAACCCCCCTCGCGGTCATTCCTGTCTTCAGTTATCATCATCGTAAGCCAGTAAGCACACATGGTCACCGTGACGTCTGCATGATGTAATCAAATTCATCGTTACGATGTAGTATCTAGATCGTTTGCTCATTGACTCTATGAGGCCGGACGGCAAACAGCGACGTTGTGGGGATGTAGGGCCAGTGAGCAAACACTCTAAATACTATGTCGTACCGTTGAATTTGATTACATTGTTCTGACGTGTGTGCTTACTGGGAAAATGATCAAATCTTAATTTTATTGGGAAATGGGAAGAGGTATCCCCGGGTGCAGTTTCCCTGAAACACACTGCAACCATAGCTACAGTCAGCACACTGCGATACTGGAGCAACAGTCAGCACACTGTAACCATAGCTACAGTCAGCACACTGTAACAATAGTTGCAATTCACTTGTAGTGATTATCAACATTCTGCAGTATTAAAGCAACAGCCAGCATACTGTCAACATAACAAGAGTCAGGATTTGGTATCCACTGCTACGCTCGAAACACTGTAGGCACAAGAGGCACAGTTCACCTGCAGCTACAATGATTAACAGCAGCTATAGATACAATGTCACAGCAAGTGTACCCTGGATGGCTAAATACTATCACTATTAAAGCCTTAAAAGTCCAAGTATGGTGGACTTGGAAATGGACCCTCTATAGGGATGAAAGATCAGGTTAGAAAGAAGAGCAATGTGGGGCATTCATCAGGTGCTAGTAGGGAGAAATGAGGAGCATGTACACTCAACTCACACCTGGAGGGAACTGCCCGTCATTTCTTCAGATGGAACTTCATGGAAGATGGAGTCAACCACCTTTATTGACAGGTAGGAAACAAGATCAGGCATATTTTCAGCTTAATCATTTTTTGAATTGTTCAAAATACCAAGAAGGAAGCACATCTGTACCTCTGCCTCAGTGGCACCACACAGAGACCACAGTGACCACATACTGACGATACAGTGGCTGCACAATGACCATATAACGACCACACAGTGACCGCAGTGACCACATACTGACGATACAGTGACTGCACAATGACCATATAATGACCACACAGAGATGGCACAATGACCATTTAATGACCACACAGAGATGGCACAATGACCATTTAATGAGCACACAGTGACCGCAGTGAGAGCAATCTGAAATGTAGAGCACTACAGCCATGGGAGAAGCCTCCACTCGCCATGCTTTTAAGGAGAGGGGGAAGCGGCGGCGCTCGAACACCTGTCTCCAGATGAATCCCCAGTTATAGTCGTCAGACAGTCGCACTTAAATCTGCATTTTTAAGGCTGATTGTGGCAGCTCTAATGAAAGCCAATCAGCGCAGCCAGATTCTGAACCGCTGCCATTGTGTGATTCTGCATTAACATTCCCCACAGGGCACGGCAGGAGACCCACTTCAGCCTTAAACTAATCACATCTTTTCCTCCCGGCTCCTCCAAGGACTCATCTCTGACACTGGGGTGGGAGGGTGGTGGTGGGGGGGTGAGGGGGGGGGGAAGGTGGGCACATACTGACTGCCAATCTCCACACACACACACACACCCCCCCCATCCTCGCCCCACCCTCGCATGTTGCTACAATAAAAGAATAATGAGGAGAGGGGCTCCCAGGTGGCGTATCCAGCTGAGGTTAGGCTGCATTCAGACCAGATCCGGCAATGCGGGGAAAAACGGCCGTCCTCCCATTCATCTGAACGGGGTAGTGTGTTTAGGCTGCGGGAGTGGGGACCGCATGGGGTGCAGAAAAAAACCGCAGCGGCCGTGCGGGAAGAAGTAGAACCAGAATCAACTTTTGCCGTAACGCAACCTGACGTCACGCTGCGGTGGCCAATCACGTAAGCCGGCGATCGGAGCGGAAGACGCCCACGGGAAGAAGAGCCTTGTTTAAATTACCATGTAGCATTCCGCTGTTTACCGAGCAACTGTGTAGATATGGAAGAGAGACTGGAATATAGCTGAAACCGGGCGCTATCCAGGCAGAGTTCATGGACCAAACGATGATACTCTCCCAGTTGTGTCCTCGCTTGGTTTATTTCGTTTACCCAGCTTCGACGTCTGCGTCTGGCTTGCAATCTACGCTGCAAAACGATAGCAAGAAGCTTCCTTCGGTTTGTGTCCATTTGTTTGAGTTTGCGGACAGGAAATGGAGGGGGGGGGGGGTTAAAGTTCACAACATGACGTCACACAAATGGGCCATGTAGTGACACGCCCACACCTCCTCACAACCCTGTGGCAAGGTGCCGCATTGCCTGATCTGGTGTGAATGCAGCCTTAATGTTCACGACTGCAATGCTGAAGCTGTTCTCAGCTCAGCAGTACTGAGGCTCACGCTCCCAGCACACTGACTCTGATACAGTGATACTGGTCTGAGTGCAGGCATGTTGGGTTACAGTGATACTGGTTTGAGTGCAGGCATGCTGGGTTACAGTGATACTGGTCTGAGTGCAGGCATGTTGGGTTACAGTGATACTGGTCTGTGTGCAGGCATGTTGGGTTACAGTGATACTGGTCTGAGTGCAGGCATGTTGGGTTACAGTGATACTGGTCTGAGTGCAGGCATGTCGGGCAGGCTGTGTGGTGTAGAGAGAGATGAATGTGTTCATCTGTAAACTCTACATGGGGCAGCGGGGGGGGGGGGGGGCTCAAATTAAACCATTGCTGTTCTGAAGCTTCTTCTAAACTGCAGCCGTAAAATATCCCGAAAGTTCTGTTGGCACGCACTCTCTCTGTCTCCATCTCTGTCAAAAACACTACATACTAAACAAGAATGCCTGCCATTAAATGTCTGCATACTAAACAAGACTGCATGTGGTATTCAGTCAGCAGGCAAAGGAGACACACTAAATTTGTCTACGTACCAAACAAAAACACCTGCGCTCTACAGACTAAACAAAACCACCTACATTTCATACTAGGGTGAAGAACACAAAAGTACTTAATTCATCAGATTACTCTCGCTCGAATAAACTTCAGGTTCAAGCTGCTCAAAGCCTTTCATTTCACAGGGAACGTCTTTTTGAAAGACACTAAAAACACCCTGCCAACTGAAACCTCTTACTAGCGTTAATCACAACAAAGGAGACGATCTGGAAAAAAAAGAGGCGGTTAGAGAAGCTGAAACAAATGTCAGTATTTCTCCATCACATTAAAACAATTACTGGCATTTCACAGCCTTTACATACCTGCAGGCAATAAGTTCTCACATTACATAAGTCAAAGAGCACTACAATAGCATAATAAATACTCGCAAATGTACATTATATCACGGTAAACTAAGAACGTAAAAAGCATAACTACATCATGAGTGCGCATGAAATCATGCAAATTTTAAGGAATATAATTATAAAACAGGACTGACAAGACATCAAGCCTTAATCACAGCATGACTCAGGGGCTTCACTGTGCCCACACAGTGACGTGCGCTATCAATGGCGGTTTACGTCACAAACAGTGCCAGTGGATTAACATTTCCCCCTTTTAACGGATATCAACGAATGTCAGAGACAGAGAGTTTGTGAAAAAACAAAGAAGAAGTCACACTGAGATGGGAGGTGCAGCCTGTATATGATTCCCCGCCCCCCCCCCCATCTTCTCTACTTTCTGCATGTATAAAGCCTGAAATACCAAGGTTGGACTGTGGACTGTTCTGCCCAATGTTTAAAAAAAAAAAAAAAACCACACGTAACACCTGAAAACCAGCTGGGCTGACACAAAGTCATTTATATTCATGTCTTATGTGAATATTTCTGTTTGGAGGTCAGTCACCATTGGTTGGTAATGTTTATGGGAAATTTGTTTGTTTTAAAGCTTCAGTTACAAGGCTCCATTCAATCCCAATGGCTCAGCCAGTGTACAGGAGTATTAATTACTGTTCTGTTCCCTAAAGTGAATGGTGCTGAAGCACTAAAAATCTTTCCGTGTGCGCAGAGTTCACGCACAACCTGTCAGAAAAATTCTCTGGCCCCTCAGTGATCTGCTTACGGGCCAATCAGAGGTCAGCTCCCGGAGTCCGTGCTCAGTGAACTCCCTGACGTGGGCGCATAGATCAAACCAGCCTTTAAGAAACGGTATAGCCCCTTTAAGAAACGGTATAGCCCCTTTAAGAAACGGTATAGCCCCTTTAAGAAACGGTATAGCCCCTTTAAGAAACGGTATAGCCCCTTTAAGAAACGGTATAGCCCCTTTAAGAAACGGTATAGCACCTTTAAGAAACGGTATAGCAGTACCGAGACAGTGCAAAACAGAAACAAGAATCGAATTTTGGCTGTCACCCACTGATTGCACACTGTGAATGAGAAATCGATGGCAGGTAAAACAGAGCAAAACAATTGATGTGAATAAATTAGCCAACCAAGCCCACACCGCTACTGAGAAAATACATTTTTGCACACGCAACACTGAAGGCATAAATGAATCTATATCTATTTCTACATCAACTCCGAATGTTACAGAATGAAATAGCTACCCTAAAGGACTGGAGTTGGCTGAACTATTTGTTCACTGTCTCCTAATGATCCCATCCATCAAAAAGCCATCTGTACTCTGTGGAAGAGACTCAGGTGGCATTTCAGTTTGGGTCAAGTCAAAGCTGACAAATAACAAACAACATAAAAAAAAACGGTTTCAAATTATTTTAAGAATGTCAGTGCTGAAAAAGTATATTTTGCATTGTGAAATATCTATATCTCTCGTATGAATATTCATATTACAATGAGGAAATACCCCATAAAATGAACACTGAAGCATGCCCAGGGGATCTAAGGAAAGGAGCCTAAATTAGAAACCTAAATGACTAGACAGGCACACTGCCAGTCTCATTACGAGAGCCCCCAAGGGCATAAACCCATTTTTTGGAAATTATTTACAACATTATCAACATTATCAGTTAATCAACATCATTATTACGGACAAACAAAAAAGGCAAAAACCACAGTGTGGCGTTTCCTATTTCCCATCGTTTGCTGGTATTCAGTGCATTGTATTTTTTTATTTTTCAGAGCGTTCACAATCAAACTAAAATCACTCATTTCAATAGTCAGCCCATTAATGACAAAGAATGCTATGACTTCAGAAAACAGAAAGATGTAAAATGAGTAGTTCAGCAACAACTGTTTTGCTAAACAGTTTTGTGAAAAATGGAAACATCACAGTACATAATAATCACTTCACGGATGCTCTTGTTCAGAGCAACTTACAATAGTGGAGAACATCAGTGCCTGTGCCAGGAACACTAACCTGTGACAACACCAATAGGGCACAGAAAGCACGAACAAAAGAAGTGACATTCTAAACTAAAGTTAATTCCACTACACAGCTAACCGATCTTCTGACAGCTAAGACATTATCAAAAGAGAAAATCCAAAGAAAGAAAAAGGATTATTACGGATGGACAGGGAACCTATGGTGTAGTCTGAAGAGGTGGGTGTTCAGTCTGTGTCAGAAGTTGGGCAGGGTTGCTGCCATCCCAACTGCAAATGAGGAGCTCATTCCACCACCGAGGGGGAGGGAGGGGGGCAGAACAGACGGGAGATGTGCCCGGGACGACCATGGGGAGAGAGGAAGGGTCAGGCACCCAGAGGTAGCAGAACGAGTAGGGCCTGGTAATCTTTCCGAAGCCGTATCAAAGCTGTCCCTTGAGATGCCTGACAGGCCAGCACTGAGGTTGTGAGTTCGGTGTGAGCTGATATCGGTAGTCGGTCGGGGTAGGGACACGAGAAGGGGAGTGACATGGCTGAGCCTGGGGAGAATGTAGATCGGGTGGGCTGCAGCATTCTGGATGAGCTGCAGAGGTCCAGTGGTGGAGGCGGTCAGACCAGCAAGGAGGGAGCTGCAGCAGTCCAGATGGGAGATGACCAGCACCCAGACAAAGAGCTGGGCTGAACAGGTGGTGAGGAAGGAAGAGATTCTCCGGATTTCATACAGGAAGGATCTGCAAGTACCACTCTGAGCTTCCCGATGAAGCAGATGAAGAGGATGACACTGCAGTGCAGACCTGGGTCAAATACGTATTTGTTTTGGATTCAAATATTTTCTAAGCTTTACTGATCTTGTCTGGTGTATTGGAACCAATGAAATACTCACAAAAAGTGCAAACCCTGCCTCCTGGTCATATTGGCAGGCTCAATTACACTAGGCAAGATCAACAGAGCACAGAGAAGTATTTGAATTCAAAACAAATATGTATTTGACCCAGGTCTGTTGCAGTGCTATCCGGAATGAGGGAAAGGTCTAGCAGGGGGGAGAATTTGCTGGGAAGTAGAACATATCAGTTTTAGCCATGTTCAGTAGTGATGGTTTGCCATCCAGTTGGAGATGTCTGGTAAGCAAGCCGAGAAGTGTACTGAGACCAGTGTATCAGAAGAAAGGAAAAGTATATGTGCCATAAATTAAAGCATTAGGAACTAGCTAAAAAAATATGGAGAGAAACAGGGTAAACACGGACCAGCTCTATAAAGAGTTACTCAGTTTCTGAGGAAAAACTAAACCACAGGAATTGGTTATTTAAAACTCTCTTATCACCAGCCCAGTGCTTGATGAAAGACTACAGGGTGTCCAATCAGGAAATGCAGTACTGATGGTATTACAAAAGAGATCCCAAAAAAACTGTTCCATCGCATTTTGAGTATGGGTTACTAGGCCCTGATTACAGGAGTGAAGGAAGAATAGCCCCGATCTTTAAGAGCTGCAACATTAGTAGAGTTGACAAATAATAAAATCATAGATTTTTTTTTAATGGACACATTTTTTAATGCCCTGTGTGAGAGTCAAATTCGCTTTTTACTGGTCATTGTGTCACAAATTACTGTACATTTAACCCTTCATGTATATGTTTTCAGCATGTGCACTGGAAAAGATATGGTTTGCTTACACAGGGGAAACAATGTGTGTCCTTTCATTTCTCCAGGAAAATTTCCAAGTAAATAATGGACATTCAATCGAGGTTTCTCCGTGTTAGCAAGTTTCTGGGACTAAAAATGACGATGGATTTTGTTCGCTGGATTCTTGCCATGACAAGCATACTGACAATCGTTATTTGTGTCGTTGATGGATTTAAAAAATGCTAACAATGGACACAATGACAATCTGTTGTGTATATGATGTTTGAGTGACAATGATCCTGGATCCAGCCAACGGCTGCCACTGGCAGACCCGGTGAAGTGTGACAGATTAGGATTGCAGCCAATGGCAGCTGCCGACAGAGGCAGCGAGGTGTGACAGACACACAGAATACCCCTGATGGAAATGAAGAGGTTAACGACAGAGACAGTGATGACACTGGGGAAATGGGGAGAACATGCATGGACTCCATCAAAGAAAGGTATCATCCCAGAAACAAAATTATTAGTGTAGTGCTTGGAGTTGTTCAGATTCTGACACCAGGGGGACAGAAAGAAAGAGAGGGAGACTTAATTAATAAAACATTTCTCAGGATAATTCTGTTTATTAAATGCCTAAATCAGAGAGGGAGTGGGATGTCATGTAATCACACACAGCGAAATAATCTCTCATTTTCCTGCCGTCAGTTCATTTAATTACATCTCTCAGGAACACACCCGCTGACTGGGAAACGAAGTGGCGCAGGAGGTCGGTGGGGGGGTGAAGAAGAGCATCCGTAAACTTCCCCTCTTTTCCGTTCGCGCGTCTCTCAGCCTCCCCGACGGCCCCCGTCCCTGCTCCTCAACCGCGAAAAAAAACGGCGAGGGCGGGAGGCGGCGGATGAAAACGAGTTTATCGCGCGTGCGGCTCTCCCGTTTTCATAGGCTAATTAGACATTCCGCAGACAGGCAGGGGAGATGTCATTCTTAATGTTCCGTGTAAACCCAGCCAAGACATTACCCACGCTGCACCGCTAATTAATACATGCCATCAGAAAGCCTGCGGAATGAGAAAGAATTCTCATTCATTAAGCGACGGATGCATCTTGCGCCGATAAATTAATTTGGTGGTGAAAAGAAATGCCAAGGAATGGTCTGTAATTATCGTTCTTAGGTCAGTTTCACCGGGGAAAGTGACCGGTACTGATGAATGTTTAATTACAGGTCTTTCTCTAGTAAATTTGTTAACATTCCTTTGCCTAAATAAGGGACACCCCCGGGGGACCTGCCACTATAACGTTGCTGGGGAGGGGAAATGCTGTTTACATTTTTGACTGCAAGGTTGGGGGTACTCGCAAAATTAATTATCACTGCCGCGCTTGCTATCCGTACAAATTCAAATTACAAAGCACAGCACACCAAAACTGCAAGACCGAACGGCATCCCGAATGAAATACCGGCTGAAATACTGGGCACAATGGCCATCACAGAACAGTGTGCTTGCGTGCATGAGCAGGCGCAACCCCACAGTCCACAGTCAAATGGGAAAAAAAGCCCCAAAATACACTGCCGACATGATGTCATCTTTCTGCACAGATCAAAGCATGTCCCCTAGCAGCATCGTAGCGCCTGGTGTTCCAAACCTGACAGCCACTTTCACATGCAAGAGCAAAAAAATCCACACCATCCACACCTTAGAGAGAGAGGGTTCAGGACTGCATCCTACTTCTACACACGACAGTCCACAGGACAAACCCAACTACAGTATGGCAGGCCACAAGCCAAAAACGATGTGAGAATTTCTCACAGAAAAATGAGCCGAAGTCCTAAAACTAAAGCTGCTCAAATAATTCACGCAGCCCTTTTAAATTTTACTGCGTAAGTTGGCTCTTTTTAACAGGAGAAGCGGTTTAACCTGTGAGCACAGCACAGTCCTTCAGTCTGCCTGCGGATCGCCGCATTCAGTGGAACATACCGGCTCGCTGCGACGCAGCGTTTCAGAAGCGAGCGAAGACCGGCGGGGTCCGTCCGACTGTGTAACCAGAACAGACAGGTGTAAAATCACCTGTCAGGAGTCCAGTGGCAGAAGCGGTTTACGCTCTGGACCGTGATGCCAAAAGGCAGCACATATTCCAACCGATAACAACAACCTGTCTGAGAATATGCCATCTGTCAAGCCTCTTCAGCCACAGATGCTGTTTTTTTTTTTTAAATGCAGGCAAGCACATGCTGTTCATTCACTGTCCTGCTTAAGCATACACTAGCGATGCAGTGAAAACGTATTCACCCCTTCCTGATTTCAGTTCCAGGTGGTTTCAGATCTTTAGTAAAATGTAGTATTCAACAAAGGGAACCTGAGAACACAAAATGGATTTTTAAAATGATAATTTCACGTATTTATTGAAATGAAACTTGGGGATCATCCAGGTGCTTTTTCTGCAAATGTGAGATTGATGTTTCTCTTGGTTCGCTGTGGTTTCTGCCTTGCTACTCTCCCATGAATCTCATTTTTTCCCCACTCCCTTCCTTATTGTGGAGTCATGAACACTGACCTTAACTGAGTCTAGAGTGCCTAGCAGTTATTTGGATGTTCTTCTGGGAGCCTTAAAATGACTTTGGGGCGACATAGCTCAGGAGGTAAGAGTGGTTATCTGGCAGTTGGAGGGTTGCTGGTTCGATCCCCGCACTGGGCGTGTCGAAGTGTCCCTGAGCAAGACACTTTACCCCTAACTGCTCTGGGGGATGAGAGGCATCAATGGTAAAGCACTTTGGATAAAAGTGTTATATAAATGCAGTCCATTTACCATTTACTTTGCAACCCTGTCCAGACTGATAATTTTTTTCCTCAACTCTTCTGGAATTTCCTTTGATTGTAGCATGGTGTCTTTGTAGAAACTTTGTGGTGAATACTTCACTCTGATGGCAATGTACAATACGAATAAGGTTTAGATTCAACAGGACTGGCTGCATTCACACCTGGCTGTGTTCAATCTGCTGAATCTAATTATTAAATTTGGTTAATTATTGATTAACTAGGGCGCAATTACATTTTCATGTGAGCAATATGGGTGTTTGGCAAGTTTTTTCATAAAATACATTACATAAATGTGTTTTGAATTTACCCAGGTACCTTTTGTTGAATGTAACATTTTGTCAAAAGCTCTGAAGCCACTGTGTGACAGATACACAATGATAGAGGAAATCAGGAAGGGGACAAATACTTTTTCACGGCACAGCATACATAGGAAATAAACCCCCAGCTATGCGGCAGAGAGAAATGAGCTTCATTGAATGTCACGCAGGAAGTTTACTGTAAGATGAGAAAAAAAACCCCCCCAGTGATTACTCTGCCGCGTGTGTTGCCATGGGGAAGAGAGCCGTGTATGAGGAACAGATTTACATTAGGAATACATTTACATGCTTAATAATGGGACAGATCCGCGCATCATACGCTTAATCATTATAACACCTGCTTGAGTCGGGCGACGCTCGCAGAAGCAGGGACGCGAAATTAAGCGCGACACTGATTCAGCGGCGGGAGGAGGGCCTGGAGGAGGCGTGGGAGGAGCGAGGGAAGCAGGAGGCGCAGGGCCGAGAAACGCACCGGGGGCAGGAGCAGCAGCGAGAGACGCACCGGGGGCAGGAGCAGCAGCGAGAGACGCACCGGGGGCAGGAGCAGCAGCGGGAGACGCACCGGGGACAGGAGCAGCAGCGGGAGACGTGAGAGGAGCGCAGGAGCACCGGCGCGCCGACAGCAGCCTCCCGACCTTTGACCGCTGCAGAGGTTGCCGTGGCGACCGAGTCAGCGGGGCCACGTGACTCAGGCGGGGGGATGTGGACGCGGCGCGGCGGGGTAAAAATAGCAGCGCAGGTCGGCGTCTCCTGCTCGAGCCTGCCCGGCTTTGACAACTCAGCGGAACATTCTCCTCCCGGAGCGTACCGCCCGGGCTGGCTCCTGACCTCCCCGACCCCGCCCGCCCGCCCGCCCAGCCATTCCCCGGGGCTGTGCTCAGCCAAACAGTGCAGCCGAAATACCTGCTCTCTTCCTCAACAGTGATCCAGGCCGACGTGGCCGTGAGAAGACGACTGTACGAGAGGAGAGGAGCCCTGCGGCTAACTGAACCTCAACACTGAGCTAAAACAATAACCTACATAAACACACGCCGTCTTAATCGGAGAGTCACAGGGTCGGCTAGTTCTAAAGGTTATTCAGAATGTTATAGATCAGTTATACCCGATCATTACATAGTAGTCTAACCTCTCGCTCGATTTCTTGAGTCTTTCTTGCGGATTATTTTTAGATAAAACTGAAAACCAGAAGACTACAGCTCTCCGTGACCGAGGTTTCTGACCCGTGCGCTAGAACGTGGCTGTAGGAGGGAATTTGCCAATCACCAGTGGTGACGGGGTCTAAGGTTACCGTGGTTTCTGTAAACACGCCCCCGTATAGACTCCCGTGCGGCAGTGCTGTAAACAGGGCCTCTACTCAGCACTGCCGGTTCTGTGCCATAACCCTCCGAACCTCCGGTTAACATTCCCATCGTAACCCAGCTGACTGTCATTGAGGAACGACACAGCAGTCAACCTGGGAATCCAACATGCAAACTGCAACATTACCTGTTTCTGTAGAACTGTGTCGCTCCGCCATAGTTCTTCGTGATTCCACAGCTTTCGCTATGCACGGGCTCCAGTTTCCTTGATGTTATGGTGAAATGTGGAGGATACTGGCTCTGAGGGTTTGGGTGTTTTGGGGAGCTGGGGTGTTGCTTGTTTTGTCTACCTTTTGGACTAATTTACTCTCCGGGCATTTTTCCTGCTATGCTTTATTAAACATACAAACTGACTGTAGAAACTGAGGCGCAGTCACTGCGGACAGTGCACGTGCACCCCAATGATAAAAACAACACAGTCCGTTCACAGGAAACAGCAGGCCGGGCACCATGTCCGTCGAGTGCAAAAATACCATTAAACTTATTTTTTGAGTACTACTCCGTCAATGTAGGCAGTGTGGAGTAAGATAAGGGACGAGAAGACCAATTAAATTAAACGTAGCCTTTCAACGTCAGTCCACACAGCTATTGCAGTTATTACTGTCAAATGAAGGTTTATTGCATAAAAAACTGACCTATTGCTGTAAATTAAGCAGACGTGAGCAGAAGACGTCGACTGACAGATTAAATTAGAACAGCCTTCATTCTAACATTTCATCGGCGGGAAGGTTTCCATTCCGCCTAAGTGCAAGTTTAAGTAGCAGGTTTTATGGAAATCCACGGCAGAGACATTACTCTGAAAAAAAAAATTTCTGATGCAGGGCAAGTTTCCCGAACAGAAGCTTCGGGAGAGCAATTAAAATACATTCACCGCGCATTTGCCAGAGTTAACTTTTGATTTCAGAGGCATGGGCGGGCTGAAATTAGCCTACACAACACCGCCGCAACTGTATTTTTTATGTAATTTAGTTGTCAAATTCCACCTGCGCAAGCAAATCTCACTCCGCCTAGCGCTCGACGGACGTTTAAATGCTTCAACTGCAAACGACTGCAGCGACATCTAGCGCTACTAACGTACATTGCCCAATACAGCTTCGACGACCTGATGTGACATTATGTTATGTTTAGAATATAAGCATGCATTTCTTGATTATTTGAAAGCATAAATTATCGTAAGATGTGTTTCAGATATTTGCACCTTACAGCTGGAACAATCTGCAAAATAATTTTAAACTTGACAAATTAATTTAAATTGTGGACTTTAAACACGCAATTTATGACTCTGTGACCCAAGTATGCTCCTGCTATTAACCTCTTTTAACCTCTTCTCTAATTTTAATTATTGTTACACCTCTTTCTCATTCCACATTTGATGTTTGTACATTTTGTTAGGTGTAGGTCTTGTTGGGTAACTTAGTGTTTCATGTTAGGTCCCCCTTGCAAAAGAGATTTCAATCTCAATGGGGTTTTCCTGGTGAAATTAATCGTGAAGATCTAATATAAATATACATAGGTTATGTGCTGCAAAGCATGACGTATTTAGATTTTTAAATGGCAGTTTGCAGCTGCGCGCATTGTGTGAAGGCTAGGCTACTTCTTAAAAAAAGAAGCTTTCATTATAGGCTACAATTTCCGCTCTTCACCAGGGCGAATGGCCCCATATGTATAGAAATTGGCACATTAATGGGCTTTAGCCTGTAGTGTAGAATAATTCGTTTAATAAGACATATAAAACAACTATTTGCTGGTCATATAAAGTTCATCTTCATGTCTATTCAAGCTTTGACCGTAATTTTAAAAAAAATGCATCAGGGCTATATTAGCCAACCACAAATTTATGCTACGTCCTTTCATTTGCAGAGACACGTCACGGCACCGCTGGATTTAAATTGAATATCTGGTGAATTTTAGTGCTTCCTGGGATTCGCATTAGCCGCCTAACCTCCTCCAGCAGACAGCATCTCCGTGCGGCTTTGTTACGATTGAAACTGTTGCTTCGTAGGCCTGCTGAGTTGCTGGGCTAATGAGACAAAATAAGTGAAGCGCACATTTGAAATTGTAAGAGCCATTCGAAGACATTATTTTTTCCATACTTTAATCCTTGCCGCCAAAAATAACAGTAAACATGAGCAGCTTCACCAGTAGCCTACAGCCCACAGAAAACGGCGGCCGACAGTTGATTGGATAGTTTCTGTATAGTTGGGCCGATAAACTGATATTGTGCTTCTTAGGCTCTTTGCAAAATTATAAATGCCGTTTATGAAAAAAAAGACAACTGAATAGTCTCCATACAATGTGTACTGTATCATAGTTCTCCGCCTGTACAAAGTCGGGTACTCGGGACAGAGTATGTCTTCTGTGTATCAGCGTAGGCCATGCGCGTGCTTGCAATTCTGAAAACTATGAGACAGGACTCGACGGTGCCGAGTAAAATAAAACGTTTCCGCCTTTACAAGTCCTTCAGTACGCTTTATTTCTCCATGCATAGTTTGAACAAGAGTGTAGTGGAACTGATGTAGAAACAAAATAGAAAATAATTAAAAACTTGTTTAAACATGTCGTGTCACGAAATATTTTCGTGTAGGTCATATTAAACGTCCCAAATGCATTACCAGCCGTTGAGGGGGTTGTTTTGGACAGGGAAAGTGCCGCTAAAAGATAAATACGTTACAAAAGAGCCTCTAGACCTAAACACAGTGCAAAAAAGGTGATAAAGTTTTTTTTCAGCAGTCTATGTGCACGTGTGTGGATCTATATGCGTGTGCGGGTCTATGGGCACGTGTGTGGGTCTTTGTGCACCTCTGTGGGGTTATGTGCATGTGTGTGTGGGCTTGTGTGCACGTGTGCGGATTAAAACTTCAAACTGATAGTTTCCCTTCCCATTTCCCTTTTGCATAAAACTTCATGCCTAGAAAAAATAAACATAATCAGCAACACTGACTACAAACACTACTAAAACACACAAAAAAATCTTTCCAAAGCTAAAAATAAAACAAAACAAGTAACATTAAAAAAGGTAGTTTACATGAAATCAGTGAGGACCAAGAGATAAGTATTTTACCCCCAAAGAAACACAGGCTCGTGTACAGTCAAAATATGATCTTAACATACGACTGAATGCAAGCTCTTTCTTCACAAGCTAAGTTTGGAGAGTTAGTGTTCATGATGAACTCACCAAATTGTGCGTGAAGAAAAAAATTCTTACTCATATTTGTGAGTCCAAGTTAAGGACTTATGTTGACGTAATCCCTGCCACAGAAGGGAAATCTGTTCGCTCCCAATCCTGGTTTAAAGAATAAAAAATACCCTTAGCACTCCTACAATCATGGGACACAATTCAATTTTTCAATTCAGTGATACCACCAGTGTCTGAACGAACTTTTACATTATATAATTCGGATATACCTAAGCAATGCAGTCCCTGTAGGAGAGATCTTGCCACTAGGGGGCGGTGTTTCCCCATCCCACACCACAACATTGACGGAGACAAAAAAAAAATGAACTCTACATTGGCACATAATGCTCGGGCTAATCAGAAATGAAATAGTGAAATAAAGCTTGCGGACTGCGTAGGATCCAAACACCACGCCCGGATACGGGACATGCCAGGAACCCCGGGACAGAGGGCCCAGGTGGGCACGCTAACGAGCGCGCAGGTAGATTTCATCGTTTAGTGTCATTAAAGACCTGACCCCTGTCTCGAGTTGCCATAGTAACGGCACCGGGAGCGACAGGATGCGCTGAGTAACGGCCCCCCCAGAAGGCGAAGCCACGGTGAGCCCCGCCCTCGGACACGCCCGCCGGCACGGGCTCATTGGCAGCCGGGGAGCTGCTGGGCGGGACGCGGCTGGCCTGTCACCGGGCGGAGCAGAGCCGGGGGAGGGGCGGGCCTTCACTTGACGTGCTCCGCGCTGTGGGAGGAGCAGTAGTACTTCTTGTGGGCGACGAAGGTGGAGAGGCTGCTGAATCGGATGTTACAGAGCCGGCAGAAGCGGGACGTCCCGTTCGGCAGGGGGGAGACCTGTGCCGCTTTCGGGGACGTGTGGGCGGGGACGTGGGCAAGGGCGGGCGTGTTCTGCGGCGGGTTCCGTCCCGCCTCCTTTGTGACCTCGGCCACGGGCGAGACAGCCGGAGGGGGAGTGGGCGGGGCGAGGCGGGGGCTTCCGTTCAGCAGGGGGGACGAGGGGGCGGAGCTCCCGTTGGCGGCGTCCGGGCGGGGCTTGAGGGCGGGGCTGGCCTGAGGGGGCGGAGCCTCGCTCCGGCCCGGCGAGTGGCTGCCGGGAGGCGGTCCGCAGGGCAGGCGGGTCAGAACCAGGCCGTGCGCAGTTCTGAAGTGATCCACCAGGTCCCCCGCAACGGTGCCCCCTGGAGGGCAGTAGGGGCAGGTCAGCGGGGGGCAGCTGGGAGGGCTGGAGTGCGGAGATGACCCCTTTGACCCCGGCGTGGGCGGGCTGTGGCCGGGCGATCGCGTGCGGGCGGGGGGCGGGTCCGGCCGGTCCGAGGGGCCGGGTCTGGGGGGGGCGAGGGTGCGAGGCTGCAGGGGGGGGCGCTGCAGCGGGACGGGGCAGTAGTACGCCTTGTGCGCCAGGTAGTTCTCTATGCTGTTGAAGCTTATGCTGCAGGCCGTGCACTTGTGGTAGTCGCTCAGGACGGGGGCGGGGGGCGCGGGGGGCCCCACCGGCTCTTGCGGGCGGGGCCTCTTGCGCAGGTCGACGGGGCCGTCCCCCTCGGGGCGGGGCGAGGGGGTGGAGCCGAGCCCCGGGGGCGGGGCGAGGGCGGGCTCGGGAGCGGGGGCGGAGCCGGCCAGGGCGCGCCCGCGGGCCGCGTGGATCTCGTACATCTTCTTGCGCTTGCGCGTGCGGACGGGCTGCGGCGGGAAGCCGCCGTTGCCGGCGGGGGCCCGCTGGTTGCCGGGGGCCGGGCGGCGCCAGGCGCAGTAGAAGCGCTTGTGCACGGCGTAGTTCTCGCGGCGGCTGAAGCGGATGTTGCACGCCCGGCAGAAGGTGGCGTCGGGGTCGCCGGCGTCCTCGCCCGAGCCGCCCGGGCTCTGGCTGCCCTCGCTCGCCTCGCTCGCCCGCCCGCCGCTCTCGCCCTCCGAGCCCGAGGCCTCCCTGAGCCCCACCCCCTCGGCCTTCGCCTCCGCGGGCTTCCCGTCCGAGGCGGCGCGCGGGGCCGGGGCCCCGGGGGAGGGGCCGAGCCCGAGGGCGGGAGGGGACGGCTCCGCCCGCTCCTTCGGCTGAGACGCGGCGGCGGCGGCGGCGGGCGTGGCTGCGGGCGTGTCCCCGTGCTGGTGCCGGCCGGAGCAGTACAGCCGCTTGTGGACGTAGAAGTTGTTGACGTTGTTGAAAGTGATGTCGCACTCGAAGCACGTCGCCCCCTTGTGGACGGGCCGGGCTGGGGCGGGGCCGACGGGCGCAGTCGGGGTGTGGCTCTGCCTCAGGCGGGCGTGAACCATCTCGGTCATCTTAGCCAAAATCTCGGAGGCCTGGGGCGGGGGGGCCGCCCCTCCCTGCGGCTCCGGGCTGGAGCCGGGCGTGGCACTGGCGGGCTCCGCCTTCACCTGCGCTGTGGGCGGGGCCTGGGGGGAGGGGCTTCGGGAGGGGGGAGGAGCCTCGTTTTCCGCGTCGGACTGCGGCTCCTCTTTAACGCGCACGCTGGGCGGGGCGGGCGACACGTCGGCCCCCAGGGGGGCGGAGTCAGGGCTGGCAGAGGAGGAGGGGCTCTGCCGGGGGGCGGGGCTCATTACCTTCAGGTGCGTCTGCACGTGCTGCTGGAGCAGCGCCAGAGTGTCCGCGGGGAAACCGCACACCTGGCACTTCAGCACTACCCCACAGTCCTCACCCAGCCCTGCCAGAACAGCATCACTGTTACTCTTACTATTATCATTATTATTATTATTATTATTATTATGAATACTATTACTATTACTATTATTATTATTATTATTATTATTATTATTATTATTATTATTAATGCTATTACTGTTATTATTATTATTATTATTATTATTATTATTATTATTATTATTATTAATAATATTACTATTATTATTATTATTAGTCCTGAGGACAAGCTTATATATGGTCAAGAGGGATTGTATGTACAGAACACATATTCTACAGCACAGGTGTGAAAGTGCAGTTCTGGAGGGCCGCAGTGTCTTCTGGTTTTGGGGTGTTCTCGGCACCAGTGTTCCATTTAAGTCACTGATTGGCTAAGAAATCCACACACCTTGTTCTCAAGGCCTTCACTGACACTGCGGCGCCCCCTTGTGATTCAGTCTGACACCCCCGTTCTACAGTAACCAGCCATGGCATTTCATTGAAAAGCATGAAATCAGTTATCTCATATTCTCCATAAAACATGAGGGGAAATTAACTGATTAATCAACTTTTCAGACTTTTTCCAAACTCTTTCGCTGTTGGTTACCCAAAATGCATTGGGCCCGAACAGGGCCGACACCCAGCATGCCGTGCGGTTACCTGCGCTCAGCAGCAGCGGCGGCAGGCCGGGGCCAGGGGAGGCCCCCTCGCTGCGGGCCCCCGGTCGGTACGCCATGTGGTGGGTGAGCAGGTGGCCGTGGAGCAGGTCGGGCGTGGCGGGGGCGAAGCCGCAGGCGGGGCAGGCGCCGCCGCGCGCGTCCGTGTGCACCTGTAGGTGGCGCTCACAGCTGGGTTTGGAGCTGAACGCCGACAGGCAGATCAGACACAGGAAGGGACGCTCACCTGAGACACAGAGACAGACACACACACACACACAGACACACACACACACAGACACACACACACACACACACAGACAGACAGGGCCAGACACACGCATGCGCACACACACAGACACACACACACAGACAAAAACAAAAACATACAGAGAGAATATTAACAAACTGCATGGGCTGGCCCTTAGACAGCTGTTGGACACTTAAGGTAAAGGCCTAAATAGCCTTAATAGACCATTGTGGATGTGGAACCCAGAAGTAAATGTTGTGCACATAAAACACATTTCAACATGCACTTTATAATGAAGCTGTGATGGAACACCTCAATGGAACTCTACAGTGTGACCTGCCAATGGAAACTCAGTGAGGTGACATATGCGGGCGTATATGTGCTGATATCATGATGACAAGATGGTCACATGACGCGAGGGCGCGAGGGCTCACCGCTGCGCGTGCGCGCGGGCGTCTCCAGGGCGCTGGCGCTGGGGCAGCTCTTGGCGCAGCGGGGCGGGGGGCGGACGCGCTCCTCAGGGTGCTCCGGCGGGGGCGAGGCGGGCGAGGGGGGCGAGGCGGGCGAGGCGGGCGACTGCTTCCGGCTGGCGCAGTAGAACTGCAGGTGGGCCTGCAGGTTCCGCTCGCTCCGGTACCAGATCCCGCAGGCCTTGCACGGGAAGACATCCTCTGGACCAATCACACGAGGGCACGCACATGAGAAAACCAATCACAGTGCAGCGTGGACACGAGGGAACTAATAACAGAGCAGGCACAGTGTAGGAGGAAGCAATAAAGTATTTTCACCAGCAGGAGGATGAGGCATCCCTTTCAGAAACACTGATGCGAATATTCATCACATGCCAACATCTGATTTAGTACCTGTCCTATATCTTACATTACATTACAGGCATTTAGCAGATGCTCTTATCCAGAGCAATTTACACTTAAACTTCTACATAGCATTTACATTAGATTAATTTATATGAAATATACAATAATAATAATAATAATAATAATAATAATATCTCACTTCAGTTTCCAAATTTTTACATCAGAGGTTCCCAACCCTGTTCCTGGAGATCTACCATCCAGTATGTTTTCACTCCAACCCTAGCAAAGCCACACCTCATTCAACAGCCAGAGATCTCGTTGACCTGCTAATTAATAGAGTCACATGAGTCAAATTAGGGTCGGAATGAAAACCTACAGGACGGTACATCTCCAGGTATAGGGCTGGGAACCACAGCTTTAGATAACATCTGACATTTAATTTGTAACTGTAATTAATGCCTCAGGCTGTAAGTCTGCATGGTCAAGGGTGTCTGTTAAATGTCCCGGCAAGAATACCAGCGCATTTATAATAATAACGACAACACCACCACTGTTACTGCCACTACTGCGACAGTTACTAATAACGGCGGTGATAAAAAAAAGGATGATACAAATAACTGAATAAATCAAATAATTAATTCCACTGCTGCGGCCTACTGCCCCGCCACCATATCACACCGATATGGAGCAGCGTGATCACCTGATAGCACAATGACGAGCGCTTCCGCAATCATGCTAGCGTCGCCATGACAACGGGCGCACAGAGGGCTGTGAGAGAGAGGGAGAGAGAGAGAGCGAGAGAGAGGGGGGTTGTGAGAGAGCGAGAGGGAGCTGTGTGAGAGAGAGAGAGAGAGAGGGGGGCTGGGAAAGTAAGAGAGAGTGAGAGAGAGAAATGGAGAGAGAGTGAGGGGGAGAGAGAGAGAGAGTGAGAGAGGGGCTGGGTAATCGCGGTGATCTGGTGTCGGGGGCGGCTGTCCTGGGCTGCTCAGATAAGCACGTCTCTGGGATGTAATTACCTGGCTGAGCGAGGGGACGGGAACGTGAACGATGGGCTTTTATTCTGGCGGGTTAATTTACGGCAACTCATCAACCTTTCGTCCCGGCACTTTAATTAAGACTCTTATTCTGGCCTGACTGTCGAACGCGATAAAGTTGAATATTCTGACATCTGCAGAATGCAATGATGACTCTTACTCTGACATCTGCGGAATTCAATAAAGACTCTTATTGTGACATCTGCTGAATTCGATGAAGACTCTTATTGTGACATCTGTAGAATACTCTTATTGTGGCATGACTGTGGAACATGGTGAAGACTTATGGTGACATGAATGTAAACATTGTAAAGACGCTTACAGAGGTGGAAGTCTGAACAATGTGGATTCTTTTGGAGATACAATGAAGACTCTCATCCTTATGTCAGCACGGATGATAAAGATGATGAAGAAAGGATGAAGGTTCTAAGTGAAGTGCAGCTGTGGGCACTTTCTGCCATATATTCCAGGAGAGCAGCTTAAAAAACAAAATACACTCTATGGCCTGAGGCAAGAGTGTGTGGCTCTCTGTCTATACGCGATACATCAAGTCTCGTACAAAGTCAACAGGGAAATCTCAGAATGTTGCTATTAAAGGAAAATATCCCTTAATGGTTACAGTAATCTGCTTCACCAGACCTTTAAACCTAATCATACAAGCATCTGTCCAAGCACACACTCACATGCGCACGCACACGCGCACACGCACACACACACACACAGGGCTGGAGACTCACTGTTGATGATGGCGGTGGCCAGGATGGCAGCCATGCCGGCCTGCTGGGGGAGGAGGTGGATCTCAGGGTGTGGGGGCTCAGGCTCCTCCTCCTTCACTGGTGCATTGTGGGTCTCAGTGGGCGTGGGCTCCGGCAGCCTGGCCAACAAGCTGTCGCCCGCTTGGACTGCCTTAGTGACCTTACAGTACAGCTCCTCACCTGGGGAGGGACAGGGCACGGTGTGGGCGGGGCTCTGGGAGCGTGAAGAGTGTAGTGTGTGCGGGTGTGGTTCAGTAGGGGTGTGGTTTGGGGGGGGGGGGGGGGGGGGGGGGTAAATACCTTGACTGTAGATGGTGCAGTTGGCCTCTGAGTGGTTGGAGGTAACAGGAAGTCTCTTCAACCAGAGCTCTGTGTCTGTGCCAGTTAGAGTCAAGCCCGCTACCTGTGAACACACACACACTTAAGAGTAAGTCCAGGTACCTGTTCTCTCTCTCTCACTCTCTCACTCACTCTCACACACTCACACACTCACTCTTCCTCTAAGGGTCATCACAACCGGCACAACCTGACCAGGGAGGGAGCAGACACCTCTAACAGAATTCACTGGGCCGCGATGAAAAAGCAAAGATGCTAACTCAGCGTGAGCACCTCCTTCACTGGAAATGCCTCTGCAGCCTGTGCAGTGCGTCACTCTGTTCCAGACCCAGGCTGGTCTCATCAGCCATCTATTCAGACATCAAAAACCACTGATTCACAGGAAATGTGCCATGGTCATTCTTACATATACACACCTGTGAGTACTAGCACACTAGGAAGCTTGAGGTTTGCTAGCAAAACACGGTATTTCAATATCTGAAAAGCCGTAGTTTGTAAAATTACAAAAGCATAAAAAAACGTTGTTGAGTTTTCCATTGATTACTGGTTTTGCTTTAGAAATATGTATTATATACACGTATCATCATTAACCCTTTGAAGAGTAGGTTTTATGGAATGCTCTTTCAAAATTCAAAAGTCAGTGTTCTAGAACCTCTGCACTTACTTCAATTGCCAGTAGTGATTGTTACATCGGCATTGGAATGTTCAGTTCACAACATTCTAATCACATATTTGTGATCTTATACCTTAAAGTGTTGAAATGTTTTAAATTGAGAAAAGAATTGGGGGAGACAGACATCTAATTCTCTCCACGTGGCTTGGACTATCCAGTCTGTTACAGGAAGCAGGAAGTGGGCTTGACAGGAAGCAGGAAGTGTAGGTGAATTAGGTGGGGTCCTCTCCTGTGTGAGATATGAAGGAATCCTACAGCTCCACAGGAAATGAGGGGGGCGACTCCACCACGCTGGGAGTTATGTGTCTGTGGTGCCCTGCCCTGGACCTCCACTAGAGGGCAGCAGCCAGTCATCCGAAACCACGGCTCTCAGTACTGTGTGGTCAGGGGGGCGGGGCTTCATATTAAACCGAAAACCAAAAGAAAAAGAAATCCACAGACCTGAAAGTATGAACCCCTCCAGTCCAAAAGACCAGAGAATATAAATATATAAACCGTGCTGTTCCCTGCGACTGAGGGGAAGAGGGGAGCTGGGGCGAGCCTGTGGAGGGCCGGGGGTTAAGGTTCAGTCTGTGGGCTGGCCGTGTTGTGTTTCATGGGGGGACACGCACTGATGGGGAGATAACTCTCCCGTTGTTTTAATTTGAAACCCGATCTTCGGCCACGAGCACCGTGAGTTGCCGCTAATTTGAGTCAGGCTCATATAATGAGACTCCGGATTGTTATTTAAAGATGAAAGGGGGGGGGGGTGTGGGTCTGACTGGCTTTGGACATAGTAATATACAAGGGAGAAACACACACACACACTCTCACACACACACACAAACACATACACACATATGCACACGCATACACATACACACACACACACACACACACACAAACACATACACACATATGCATACGCATACACACACACACACACACACACACACAAACACATACATGCAGAAACACTCACTGACTTGCACAAGCTTACGGACAATCTATACGGACACCTGAATGAAACATTCAAGTGCACGCCTGCATTTACTGACCACAGAATGACTACACAGCTGCCTTTACTGATCACAGAAAGACTACACACCTGAACTTACTGACCATAGAATGACTACACACCCGCACTTACTGATCACAGAATAACTTCAGATCTGTACTTACATAGGATAAACTGTATAGAGACAAACTGCACAGAGATCACAATACAGCTTCTCTGGGCGCACAAATTCACAGAAATGCTCTGATCCTGAAACCATGAGAATCCACTGCTGCTCATGTACCAGCGTGTGCATGTGACCCCCCAAAGCGGGAGAAAACGGTCCTTACCATCCTGATTCAACCCGGCTTTGAGATGCAGAGCCCTCATCCAACCACTAGGTGGCAGTTATCAGAAATGTGATTAAATGGAAACTCCTGCTGTGCATATGCGTGAGTGTGTGTGTGTGTGTGTGTGTGTGTGTGTGTGTCTGAATGTGAATGCATAAACATAGGCAAAAAAACACACACACACACACACACACACACACACACACACACACACACACACACACACAGAAAGAGTAAATTCTTATCTATCCCGGTATGCATTGTGGTTTCTCCCACTGCTACAGTGGTACAAGAGGAAGAGAGGGAGGGGTTTCATACCCAGCCTGGCACTGAAAGTGCTATAAGCCCAGAGCTCAGCTCTCGTCCAGCCCCTCCTCCCTCATGAATATTAATCAGCACAGCCAGACTTTGATCTGCCAGGTCCCCACACTGCTGCTCTTGTGGCGCTAGGCTAGCAGATCTAATTATTCAGTCTGATGTTACAGTCCCCTCCATTCACACCACCCCCATTTCAGTGCCTCATACCAAGACCTCTGCCCAATTGGATAAATTACTGAAGAAAATCCAGCTGTCCAGTAAAATTCTAGCCTACAAATATAAAAATCTACAAGTTCAATAAAAGCTCACAGGGTTAATAGACATGAGAGAAATAATAACCTACCTGTTGAATAAAAACACAGCAACTGCCTCTGTTCTGGCCACCCCCCCCCCCTCCACCTCCCTGCTGGTGTGGGTACTACCAGGCTGTGATGTCACACACCATTCCAAGGCTGTTTGTACACAGCTCAACAACAGAAAAAAAAAACAACCTCAATTCTCTGCAAACATGTTTACACGCATGCACACTCCCAGACGCACATAAACGCGCAACTGTGGACACTCCCATGCATGCATACATACATACCTTACACTCTTGCACACTCTCACACACAGATACGATACACACACACACACACACGCACACACAGATACGATCTACGCACACACACAGATACACACACACACGCGCACACACACATATACACACACACACACACTGTCCCTCCCCAGAAACCCCCCTCCTGCAGGTGTGCAGATACGCATGCAGATGGGATGTGTGGGTCTGAACGCGCGATGCTCAAACTGCAGATACGCATGCAGATGAGGTGTGTGGGTATGAACGTGTGATGCTCAAACTGCAGATACGCATGCAGATGGGATGTGTGGGTATGAACGCGCGATGCTCAAACTGCAGATAACCGCCTCACAAACGCGTGCTGATGAGCACAGGAGATACAACGCAGCTCTCGCTCTCTCTCTCCTCTTCTGTCTCCTCCTTTTCCCTCTCTCCCTCCATCTCTCCGCTCTCTCTCTCTTCTTCTGTCCCCCTATTTTCCCTCTCTCCCTCCATCTCTCCGCTCTCTCTCTCCTCTTCTGTCCCCTCATTTTCCCTCTCTCCCTCCATCTCTCCGCTCTCTCTCTCCTCTTCTGTCCCCCCATTTTCCCTCTCTCCCTCCATCTCTCCGCTCTCTCTCTCCTCTTCTGTCCCCTCATTTTCCCTCTCTCCCTCCATCTCTCCGCTCTCTCTCTCCTCTTCTGTCCCCCCATTTTTCCTCTCTCCCTCCATCTCTCTGCTGTCTCTCTCCTCTTCTGTCCCCTCATTTTCCCTCTCTCTCTCCTCTTCTGTCTCCTCATTTTCCCTCTCCCTCCATCTCTCCGCTGTCTCTCTCCTCTACTGTCCCCCTTTTCCCTCTCTTCGCTATCTCGGTCTTCTCTCCCTGTTTTTCCCCTCTCCCTATTTTTTCTCGCAGTTTTCCCTCTCTCCTTCGCTCTGTCCCTTTTTCCCCTCTCTCCCACCCCGTTTTCACTCTCTCTCTATTTCTCTCTTGGTCTCAGCTTTAGTAAAAATGGAAAGATGTATCATTAACCGATGTAAGCCAAAGCAAACAGCAGTTTGTGTTTCATAAGAGAGACCACTGACCTTCACAGAGAGCAGGGCAAGGAGACAGGAGACAGGGAGAGGGGGCGAGGGGGAGAGGACAGGGGCCAAGGCATCTCCCTCCCAAAATGGGTGTCTGAAAGCTATGGGTGGTTGGTGTGATCTGCTGAGTTTTCCTGGAGACTATAGGGGATCAGGCAGTGTGCTTGTCTCCATAACGGTAAAAAAAGGAGTTTGGAGTGACAGCGCTTTCAGTTCATCTGCGGTCTCTGGCTTCACTCCCGTAGACAAACTCACACGCATGCGCTCACACTTAATACACGCACATGCGTACACACACAGACAAACACATGCAATCACACACGCATGCATGCACACACACACGCACACACATACACATACACACATACACACACACACATATATACACACACGCACACACATACACACATACACATACACACACACACACACACACACTCTCTCTCTCTCACCTCTTCCTCCTGCCCTTCTCTCTGCGGCGCGCTGAGGCTCCGCCCACTGTACGGGCCCCAGGTGGCGTCGGGGGCCAGGTCCCTTCGGGCGAGGACCCTCCGGACCCCTCCCACATCGCTCAGGTGGAGTTCATCTGAAAGAGAGGAACACCATCAGCAGCACGCCTCCCCCAGCACACTGGACAGAGGGCCTCCTAAATGCGCAAATGTAACATTACGTTTGTTTTTGACCAACGCGCCCTGTGATTGGTTGAGCTCCTCTCTGGTTTCTGTGCAAAAAAAGGCGACGACATGCCGATCCCGCCCCCGACCCCACCATCACCACGGTGACAGGCCCATCCTACCACCTCCAAAGCTGTTCTCTGATAGGCCAGCTTGTCCAACACTCATCTGTCCCCTGGGCACCGGTCACCACCAAAGACCCGCCACGCCCGAGACGACCGGCCTACCGACAGCGAAGACCGAGGTCGGGCGGGCGAGGCATTTCTCTCCCTCTCGCTCCCTCTCTCTCTCTTTTTCTTCCTCCCCCTCTTCCTGCGGGTCGAAGTCCGCAGTCCTGCGGCCGATCAGCCTTCCGCTCGGGCGCTCTAATCTAATCGGCCCATCCGTGCCCTGTCCGCAGGCCGCCATTGGCCGGCCTCGGTCACCTGACCCCCATTATCAATGGATTTCCCCAATCGCTGCCATCGGTAACCAAATTGCGCAAGGATAAAGGTGTTTGCCTTCGATAACGCAGTCGGCGCAGGGACACACAAATGCTCGCGCGCGCACACACACACGCGCGCGCACACACACACAGGTGGATGCGGTCTACATTGTAAGGTGTGTATGGTCGTACTGGGTTTCTCGCTCTTGCCCAACCAAACGCTCAATCCCACGCCGGGCCCTTTATCGATCCGGCCGCTCGCCGTGCAAACGCGCTCGCACGCACGGCCTCATGGGAGAAACGAGGCCTGTCGCCTCCTGAGCACGTGATTCACCCATCTGGGACATGCTCCGCCCCTCCCCCCCCCCCCTTCTGGAAATCAATTAGCCTGAGGGGGGTTGGGGGGTTGGGGGGTTGGGGGGGGGGGCGCTGTTGCTATGGAGAGAGCGGATCACTGCGGAGGCATCGATCGCGTTTATCAGCCCCGCGCCGCGCCCCCCGCTAATGGAGGGGGTCTAACCCGCGGGCCCCACCTCAGCCTTCTCAACCCCGCGCTGCGATTACCGCCGCGTCGCCACGGCGACGGCGTGCGCGCAGAGAGGGGGGCGGGGCCTGCAGGTCAGCCTGCACCCTGAACGTGCACCAACACACCCGAACGCGGATGAGCACACCTCAGCGATCGAGAACACGCTCGGACACACCTGGACACTCCTGAACGCAGGACCTCCAGTAAACCAAAAGTAACCGAGACAGTGGTGAATGTCGTGTGGTAACGACTGGTGTGCGAGAGATGAGCTTCTTTACCATTCAGCCATGTCTGAAAACCTGTCATCCCCGCTAATCAGCCAGGTGTGAAATCAAGCGAGTTCAAGAATTCCAAAAAAAAAGGTGTGTGGAATTCTCAAAAGTGGCAACAAGAGACTACCATCTTTTCACCAATGAGAAATCCCATTTTTTTCCCGCTCAAAACCCTGGAATGGTGAATACCACCGAACACATTCGGTGCGATTTGCTCTGTGTTCGCGGAGCTGAGGGACAAACGCGAAAGCGCTCCCGCCGCACGGCAGTCCCGTCGTTCGAGCGAACGATCATTTCCATTTCCCGCAGACGAAACGGCTGGCGAGCTAATCGGACGCCCGCCCGCCCGCCCGCCGGACTTTATCAATGACATTTAGCGCTGTTTACGGAAGCCCCTTTCAGAAACGCGCGCGAGTTATTTGCCGTTTCGGACTCCGCTCTGAACTTTTATCTGCAAAAGCTCGGCTCCTCTGGCCCCGATCGGGGCGCGTGGCCAAGTAAATAAAGCGGGATGAAATAATGAGATTCTAAAAAAGGTGCATTTGCATGGTTGTCATGGATACCATCGTAAAGATGGACGGATCTGAAGCGGTGCTGGAAGGTCCCCGCCCATGCTCTCCATTGGACCCTCCCCCCTCGGCACTGGCTCCTCCCCCTCCATGCTGACCGGTCCCTCTGTAAGCTGAACCTTCCCATTGCTTGTGTGCAAGTGTGCATGTGTGTGAGTGTGTGTCTGCGTGTGTGTGTGTGCGTGTGTGTGTGTGTGTGTGTGTTTTAGCTTGAGTGTTTCCCTTTCTCACACCGGTTCTCTCTCTACCTCATACACAAACTGAAAAAGAAACCTTCAGAAACCTCTTTAATAATTAAAAAATTAATTTAAAAATTGTTTCCTGGCATTCTGGGCACAGACAGTGAAAAGAGGCCCAGGCCAAGCTCTGAGCAGCTGTACTGTATGTGACTGATTTCATTCATTCATCCTTGTTCCAGTTCCAGTTCTCATGGAGAATGTTTCAGATGACCTACATGTGGTAAAAATGCAGTTCAAACTCTGCATGGGTCATGGTAGGAGGTGGGTAGGGTACAAGGGTAGGGTTTGGGGGATTATAACTTACAAGATGGTCAATTAAAGCACACCAGCTTGTTCCTGCTACCATGGTCACAGTGCGGTCTAAACCAGTGACTGTAACTGGCAGCATGGTCACAGTGCGGTCTATAACAGCATCTGTTACTGACAGCATGGTCACAGTGCGTTCTATAACAGCATCTGTAACTGACAGCATGGTCACAGTGCGGTCTATAACAGCATCTGAAACTGACAGCATGGTCACAGTGCGTTCTACAACAGCATCTGTAACTGACAGCATGGTCACAGTGCGTTCTATAACAGCGTCTGTAACTGACAGCATGGTCACAGTGCGTTCTATAACAGCATCTGTAACTGACAGCATGGTCACAGTGCGATCCATAATAGCGTTTGTAACTGACAGCATGGTCACAGTGCGTTCTATAACAGCATCTGTAACTGACAGCATGGTCACAGTGCGGTCCATAATAGTGTCTGTAACTGACAGCAGTCACAGTGCAGTCTATGCCACTTGAATTAAACTGACATGAACTGAAAGGTAAACAAAGGAGTGACACCATGTCACAGGCAGAATGAAAGGAAGGGAAATGCTCCAGTCCTCCACTACTCAGTCACAGAGAGAGAGAGAGAGACAGAGAGGGGGGGGCAGAGAGAGTGAGGAAGAGAGATAGTGATGGGGAGAGAGAGAAGAAGGAGAGAGAGAAAAAGACAGAGAGGGAGAGAGAGTGACAGAGAAACTGAGAGACTGAGACTGAAGAGAGCTGATTAGGAAACTCATTAGATTACCACACAGATCAATCCACCTGCTGCTTTTGTTGCTGAAATGACGGCGGAGAGCCTGCACTTCAGTGTGAGTCAGTGATCACAGGCAGTGAACTCCGTTCAGACCATCATCACACAGATACTGATCAGCCTGTGAGCGGACTGCTTATTCCTCATAGCTCATTACTGTGAGTCACACTGAACTGCAGCACCTCTTTACTCTGAACACCTCCGCATAAGAGACACACACACACACTCACGTACAGACACACACACACACACACACACACACACACACATAAACACACACACACACACAAACACGCACACACACACACACACGTACAGACACACACACACACACACACACACACGCACACACGCACACACGCACACACGCACACATACACACACACACACACACTCATGCACAAACACAACCAAACACTCACACACACTCAAACACACACACACACAGGCACTCTCTCACACACACACACAAACACACGCACACACACGCATACACACACACACACACACACACGCACACATACACACTCATGCACAAACACACACAAAAACTCACACACACTCAAACACACACGCACACACACTCAAACACACACACACACACTCACACACACACACACACACAGGCACTCTCTCACACAAACACACACTCACACACACACAGGCACTCTCTCACACACACACAGATCAATGAAGAGGACATGAACCACACAAACCGACAGCAGGGTAAAGCGACAGCTGCGCTCCGGGTCTGCAGGGCCCGTGTGTATCTAACAGTCAATCAAACTTCAAAGAGTCCCCCGCGCGCGACACACAAGCGTGCACAAGCACACACCTGGCACAGGGAGGCCGGAGCCGGGGGGGGGGGGGGGGGGGACGCGTTCGCCGGCCGGGATACACAAGCCGCACGCCCAGAACCCCGCGCGTCGCCTGGGAAACGCTCCCCTTGCCCTCCCGCTCCAAACTCCTGCTCCTCCTCTATGGACCAGTGAACCAGGTAAGGTCCCACAGGAGGGAAATACTTTTTCCCGCAAAAGAAAAGACACTATTTCTCCTGATCTGTAGCTTATTCTTCTGTCTAGTCGGCTTTGCAGAGATTAGGTCTGAATAGTGTTCACTATGTGAACTAAACTGTGTTCTTGGCTAGAAATAGCTGTACAAAATAAGTATTGTACCTTACTGAACCTGTGTTTAGCAGTTGTCTATGACCATGAAATGCACTTTTTGTACGTCGCTTTGGATAAAAGCGTCTGCCAAATAAATGTAATGCAATGTTATCTAACAACCGTCATGAGCACTTTTGCCAAAGGCGTCAGCTTTGCTCTCGAATCCGTCCTGCAGATTTAGGTGAGGCACAATCTGACACTACATTAGGTCTATTAAGGAATAAGCCTATAACAGGCACAGTCACAAACACTACAGCAGGTGTATTAAGGAATAAGCCTATAACAGGCACAGTCACAAACACCACAGCAGGTCTATTAAGGAATAAGCCTGTAACAGGCATAGTCACAAACACTACAGCAGGTCTATTAAGGAATAAGCCTATAACAGGCACAGTCACAAACACTACAACAGGTCTATTAAGGAATAAGCCTATAACAGGCACAGTCACAAACACCACAGCAGGTATATTAAGGAATAAGCCTGTAACAGGCACAGTCACAAACACTACAGCAGGTATATTAAGGAATAAGCCTGTAACAGGCACAGTCACAAACACTACAGCAGGTCTATTAAGGAATAAGCCTGTAACAGGCACAGTCACAAACACTACAGCAGGTATATTAAGGAATAAGCCTGTAACAGGCACAGTCACAAACACCACAGCAGGTATATTAAGGAATAAGCCTGTAACAGGCACAGTCACAAACACTACAGCAGGTATATTAAGGAATAAGCCTGTAACAGGCACAGTCACAAACACTACAGCAGGTCTATTAAGGAGAAACACAATAGCAGGAGCCGTAATTTAGTCGTCCGCATGTCACCGCTCTCTAGTGACCCCCGCTGGCCGATCGGGTGCCTGTGGACTGCGTACCAAAGGCGCGTGTGAAAGGTGTTCAGCTATCACTTCCTCAGGTGCTACAGCACCAGAGGAAGTTCAGCTCAGTTTCTGCAGAGTAACTATTGGCAGCCACCTACAAAGCTTCAGATCATTTCCATTAACCAAGAGACAGGGTCGGGGTGATCGGCAGTTTGGCTTAAAAGGAAGTTAACAGAACAGTAAACAAACACTTCCTTTTCATGATAATATGCGAATTGTTTGCACGTACATGAATGAAACAATAAAATACTACGAGTGAACGGTTATGTGTTTTAATGGGGAGCAATTTGATTGCCTGATTTGCATTCCCCTCACAGGGTCACTCACAGTCCCAGCTCTGCATATCGGAGAAAGAGTTCCTGAACGTTTAAAAACGACTTACTCACACAAACAACACTGCTTATTCTTGCATTTCTTCCATTATCGTTGGTGTAGCTATTATCATAATAATAAAAGTATGTGTGTGTGTGTGGGGGGGGGGGGGGGGTGCGGGGTCTGGAGCAGGAGTCTAGAGTATGGAGGGATCACTGCGTCGCTCGTTTTCATAAGAGAGTTTTCAGCCGAAAGAAAAGAAAAATATCTACCCCCTCCAGCCAGCAAGGTCAGTTTGGAGATAATTTCTCCCCTTCATAATTTATTTGCCTATCGCGCGTTATGACACGGTAGAGATTAAAAGCCATTTTGCCGTATCAAACTGCCCCGCCCGTTCCTAAAACTTGCACACCAATTGGCCGCCATTTGGAGCGACGATCTACCGTGGTTCTCGATATCGTTTCGGTTTTAGCGTGAGCCTTTAAATCAATTTTCAGTTTTTATGCGCTATGAAGGATATACTGCACGCATGAGCTTCTGATGACCTTCCGGCTGTACAATCAACGACTGGGGCATTCAGGGTTATGTGGTCTAAAGCAAGAAAATACACTTCAGGTCACTTCACAGCAGCTTGCACTGTTTCCAGAGGAGGTACATGCGCATATTGAACAATTATTCTTCAAAAACAATCGCAGTCAAACCTGTTATTGAATGAAACTGCTTCCTGTGACGCACGCAGCTGCACTCGAGGAAGCTGAGTCTCTGTTTCCTACAGCAACATTACTACATGTGAGGAGCGACAGATTACTTCAAGAGAGAGAAGACAATGATACACCAACGAATCAGCAGGACTTAGAGGCCACAACAGCTTTCAACAGCAATATGCATTTTCAAATTTAAAAAATTGAAATGCTCAACTGTGGTGAAAGTAAACAATGGAAAACCTCATAGTGGCTAGCCAGCTAACTACTGGCACAATACCTTTTTAATGCTAGCTCTACTGTGCATTCCTGCTATTCTTTACTCAGCTAAAATGTAATTAATTACACTAAAACTGTAATACTTTCATAACAATGATATGATATCAATTCGTTTTTTATGAGGTCTATGATTAGCATAGCAATTAATTCAGTAGATTCTTACATTATGTTCCAATTTACAAGCATCTTTAAAAAATCCACAAATAAAGACACAAAGAGATAAATAAATATCCCCACTAGCACTTTTAAAACTGCGCTAACACCATTTGTTTTAATCGGTTATAATACAGCAGTGGTGTCAATAAGAAAAATTCATATGTACAATCTACTAAATAATACAAAACAAATTTCAGAATATGAAAAATATCTCAGTATTTGCTTGATAAATAAGAGCAAACTTTAATAGATAATACCAAAATCTATGAATAAATACATCAAAATGATCTACTATGAAATTAGTGAATTTGGTTAACTGATATTTTAATGAACATTTACTTGAGTGAAAAGAGAATCAAATGTAATTGGTCAATTTAAACAAATTGTGAAATAGCAAAACGACGAAACCTAAAAAAAAAAAAAAAAAATTAAAAAAAAAAAGTTTTGGAGTTTCAAAGAAACCAGGAAGGAACAGGATTAAATTCAGAGAGAGAAACCCGCAACGGAAGTTCGGGCAGGCAAGAAAAGGCTCTGTATGAAGTGTGTGTGTGTGTGTGTGTGTGTGTGTTGACAGAGAGGTGAGGAGTGGAGTGGGGGCGGGAGGGGGGGGTTGTGACGATAAGAAAAACATTCCGACTGGTCAAAGTTTCCCTTTTGCCAATCACACTCCTGATAAAGCCAGCCTGGGCCAGTGCTGATAGAAGGGCTATCTCCTTCTTTCGCTCCCTCCCTCTCTCTCTCTCCCTCCCTCCCTAACTCAGTCTCCATCTTCCCCTCCCGCCCTCACCCTCTCCTTTGGCAGGAGAAAGACCATCGCACTAACATCACTGCGCTGCCATCGACCAGAAGGCACACGGCAATTAATATCTCCGCGGCATTAATATCTCTGCCACACAGCAATTAATGCCTCCCCGTTTACTATTACTGCAAACGGCTGGGCTCTCCCGATAACGAACGCATTCTGAACATCAATTAAAACACGCCCACAAACTTCTAATCCACATAAAACTCGAAGACATTTTTAAGATGAAGCGGCAGCAATCGGCCAGCGTTTTCTAACGCAGGGAACAAAGGAAAATAAACATCGCAGCAATAAACCGCGAGGTAAAGATGTTTCTGCGCTTTTCACCACTGTGAGCATTAATCACGCTACACGCCACTGCTTCGACAGTGCTTTTGAATACAGACACAATTAGCTCGTACTTACTGCAACTGTGCTCCGACGCGCAAACTCACAATGCAAATGCACGCGCACGCAAACACACTCACCATTCACTACAAAAGGACACACACACACATCACTTTAAAAAACTGGTTTTAAATCAATGACAGGTATTGTACATATATGTCCTTTTTGAAAATATTCTGAAATATATTTCACAAAGCTGTATATATAAAATACAGCTTTGTGAAATATATTTCAGAATATTTTCAAAAATATTCTATATAAAAGAACGTGTCAATCACGTTCATTAAGTGTTGCAATATCTGGAGAGTATATTTTATATCAATACATTTCAGTGTATGTTGGTTAGGTCCAGCCCTCCAAGACTGATTTATTAAAATACGTCAGCCTGTCAGTAAAAGCCTTATGTAAATTCAGTTGATTTTGGGCGACACCCCAAAGAGCAACAGTGCTTAGTCCTGTGGGCACACCCACCCACACACGCAGGCTGTGGGAACACGTTGCAGCAAAAGTCCAGAAAGATCATTCAACGGGGCACTTTCAAAACACTGTACACGAAGGTACCAAAGACCACCGACAGTTAGAATGAGATCACCGGGTATTTCACTCTGAAACCACAAGGAGGAGTCAAAAAAAGGCCAATACACACATATATAATTAATTATACTAACTTATGAACCCCAGATTTAGAAGACGAGGGAAAAGTTCATTGTTAGCATTTAGCAGACGCTCTTATCCAGAGGGACTAACATGAGTTTTACAAAGCATCCATTTATACAGCTGGATGCATGCTGAAGCAATTCTGGTTAAGTACCTTAGGCACAATAGCAGTGCCCTACCTGGGAATCCAACTGGAAATGTCTGGGATACAAACTCAGCTTCCTAAACATACTACACTGCCACTCCATCCCAATATTACATTACAGGCAATTAGCAGACACTTACACAACTTTTCACATAGCATTCACATTGTATCCATTTAAACACCTGGATATATAACTGAAGCAATGCAGGTTAAGTACCTTGCTCAAGGATACAACACTCCATCCCAACAACATCCCAGTCTAATGCAGAGTGGAGCTGGGAGTGGAGAAAGTTTCAAGAACACAGGACCGCAACAAACTGTGCCAGGGAACAGAACACAGGACTGCAACAAACTGTGCCAGAGAACAGGGAACAGAACACAGGACGGCAACAAACTGTGCCAGGAAACAGAACAGAACACAGGACTGAAACAAGCTGTGCCAGGGAACAGCACACAGGACTGCACCAAACTGTGCTAGAGAACAGGGAACAGGGATACTATGTTTGCAGGCCACATTCATACAGTGGGCGAGTGGCGGGTGGCCAATATGTCCACAGAGCCCACACACCAATCACTCATGCCTACGGGCAACTGAGAGTCTCCAACTGGCCTCCTGTCTGGGGACTGTGGAAGGTAGCCGGAGTAAAAATGGGGGAGAACATGCAAACTCCACACAGGAAAGCAACAGTGCTATTCACTGCACCACCCGAATACGGAAAGCAAGAGTGTGAAATACAGAATACAACTATGTGCCTTTAAGATTTTACACTAAACTCTAGTCTCTAAAATAAGGGCCAAATATATGATAAATTGAAATATTTTCTCAGCAGCAGTGAAGTGGCTAAAAAGAATATGAAGCCCATTAGACCCATCATTTATTAATAAATGATTAACGATTATGATTAAATCATTCGTTCCACCAGTTTCAGGTGGAGCCATTGTGTCTGAGTCACTTAATGAGAATATTTCAGAATGTGTTCATTCTTCATTGAAACCTTGAGGACTAAAATCTCACTTTTACAGATGTGATACCGGTGATATGCTCCAGGATGTACAATCCTGGCAACTGTGGAACTACGCATGCTGGGATACAGAAAGTCTTTACGCAAACAAACCTCACACAGGGGTTTACTTTTTATTGTGGTACGTTCTAGAAAAACAGAGACTTGAAACGTGTTGAGTGAATTGGGCAGCTAGCTGAAATAGCACTGAAACAGAACTCATTTATGCATAGGAATGAGTTTTTTTTTTTTTTTTTTTAATCTATGACACAGCAATGAGGTCTACCATAAACCCTAATGTGGCTGGCCTACTTGTTTGAAGATGATGTGCTATATTCACAGATTGTCTATTTACAATATATTAAGGTACGGTGATGTTATCTCTAAGACATTTTCTTTATATAGACAGGTAATGACCAACAACTTCTAGATTTCCAAGGTTATCTAGCAGTATCAACCATTTGATAATCACTTCAACAGTCAGCTAATCAATGTTTCGATATTTTAATCATAAAAGAAAGCGGGCAAACTCATAACAGACCTGTATTATAAACTGAACAACATGACCCTAATGCTTAGGGCTGACAGTATCCGCCTTACTCCCCTGGAGAAGAGTTCACCTGTCAGCAAATGTTACAGAATCCGTAGGATATGCAAGACCCAGAGAACGGGGATGCAGAGAGGATTAGCCACTTCAAACAAAATGAAGGGCAGGGAGCACAAGACGGCTCCAGGTTATCTCCTGCAGCGCTAGGGCTTCCCCCCACTAGGTGACACATTTAAAAAGATTACCGGAAAACGCCGGAACATCCTTGACACGGATCCGCCCCTCGAGGGCACTTCTAAGGATGCCTCCATGCCTTGGTCTTCAGAGACAATGGAATGTGAAAGACATGCTAGCCAGAGCAGGTTAGCCTCCACACAACAGGGGAGAACGCTACGATAACATTCCGGAAGGGATATACCTGCTTTAAAGTCCTTGTCACGTAGCATACCTGAGCAAAACTAGCGGACTGGTAAAAATTTGAATCGGGGAGCGCCTGAGTAATATTGGGACAGGCGACATGAGAAGGCCAAGTCGCAGGCCATTTAACGAGGAACAATCAGCCTGAGGTCTCTACCCTAAATTACCAGAGTGCCGGACAAGTCCGTTTACCATGCAGGCGAGCAGGCACTAAGAATCTGCTCCTCTGCAGCAAGACCTTGCAGATACCATTTTACCAACCACAACCCCTAAAGGTCTCCATGAGGAACATGACATGAAGCCATACTGGTAGAAATATGCCTAATGTCTGCATTAGAAAATTCTATTTGTAAGTGCAAGGAGACAAGATTATTACACACATCTTTTTTGTTGTTCTCTTTTTTCACACAGTGTTTGCCCGGGTTAATCATTCCTCATGCAAGATGGTGCTTCGCAATGATATTGCTATTTTGACTGATGACTTCTGCGCATTCGACCACATTTTCTATACCGCGTCCATGCACCCATGCATGGTTCTGCATATGTATGTGTATACACATACACAAATACAAATACATACATACGTACAGAGCTGCGCGTCTCAAGTACCTGCGGGACCCTGAGGATGCAGTGCTTAAGATGGACCTGCGTGAAACTGCACAACTCATACCGATGAAGATGCTTACCCGGGCCGTCCCAGTAAGACTCCGCCTCCTCCTCTTCCTCCTTACAGCTGAGGGGCGGGCTCTCCTCCTCTTCCTCCCGGCCGGGTGCGGCAGGCGTGCCCGCTGTATCGGGGGTCCCGGGCCCTGCGGGGGCTGGGAGGGTGCACGTATTCTGTGAGCGAGGGTGTGTGACCGGACACGCTCAACCCAAACGGCTCCATTTTTTAAAATCCACTTTCTCACTGTAATGGGTTTCTGGATGGAAGGAAAATCCAGAAAAGCCAGGAGCAGAGAAACGGAAGAACTGCGCAGGAAAGGAATGCGTGCATGTGTGTATGTGTGTATGTGTGTATCGTGTGTATGTGTGTATGTGTGTATGTGTGTATCGTGTGTACCGTGTATATTGATGTACGAGCGGTCAGTGTTTGTCTGCGTTTATGCTAGAGTGTGTGTGCGTGTGTGTGCGTGCGCGTGTGTGTGTACATGCAGTTCATTGTCAGCACAGCGCAGCTGTTTAACAGAGACGAGTGCTTCTCTCCCCCAGTCTCAGGCTGTGCAGTACTTGTGCTCCCAGTATCATAGCAACATCCTATTTCTGAATTACAGCTGGGACCCCCCCCCCGTCTGTTCACCCCTCCCGGCCCCGATGACACCCCAGCTGCGCGCACAAAGGCCGTGTTTGCTCACGCCAGGGGCCCCGATAACGGGTGCCGGCCCCGATCGATCGGCGTCATAAAAACGCGGGGCCATGGGGCCCTGCTGCCGCCGGCTGTCATTAACGCCGCTGACGGAGATGAGATCGACATCGCCGAAGCGCCCGCGCCATTCCAGCCATTGGACGGATTGATTGGTGGGAGGAGTCCGGATAACAGCAGTTACTGGGCTTAATATTATCGGCGGTATCACCTGCGAGATCTGAGAGATCTGGCAGGTATCTGGAGTCAGACTCTGTGCCCCCCCTCCCCCCCATTAGAACAGTCTCCCTCTATCTGATAACCGCACTCCCCCCCCCCCCCCACCTCACACGCACACACACGCACACCTGCAGGGCAAAGTTACATTAACCCCAACTTCACTTCACAACTCCAGCATCAAACTCACACTGTTTCTCATGACAGGGTCGGGGGAGGGTTGTGTATGTGTGTTATAATGTGTGTGTCTAAGGGTTTGTGTGTGTGCACATGTGCGCTTGAGAGAGCCAGAAAGAGAGATAGAAAGTGTGTGTGTGTGTGTGTGTGTACTACGGCAGTTTCGAAGGAATTTTACCCCCATCAGGAACGCTCTTAAAAACAGAAGCCGTTTATCAAACACACTAAAGATTTGCTTCTTAACGACAAAATAATACGACCTGTTGATAAGGAAATCTATGCAAATGTGGAGAGATGACCAAATAATGGCCAGTAGCGGCTCTGTCGCGACGTGAGGGCGGAGTCGGTCGAGCGGACCGTGGCCCCCCCGCCCCAGCAGCAGACTCACCTTCACAATTCAGAGCCGGTTCGCGCGAAGGGCTGGAGTCGCACTCCGCAGAGTCTTCCTGGTCCGAGGCTCCGCCCTCATCCTCCGATAGGCTGAGGTCATCAGGTGGGCGGTCATCCCCTTCCTCCAAGTCTCCGAGGGAACCTTCAGAGGACAAATTGAGAACTGACTTTGCTCTAGCAAGGCAAAAAGATATGCTGGCAACCAGACACACTCAAACACCCCAAGTGTGAATGACAAACTATCATATATGGAAAAGGGACTTGCCATATTATACTAACAGGACTAATGTTTGTTCTTCGTCTTCGTAACTGGTCAATTTTTTATCCCTTGAATTGGTCAATTGTACAAAATTAAAAAATATAAAAATCTCATTTTTACACATTCAAACTAATAGGTTTAAAATGTATGCAGACTGTGCAATGTAGGATTCAACATTTCTGTTATTACAATACATCATTACAATACACATCATAATAATACACATCAGGCTGATCCAAGTTCGGATTGTTACAGAAATGACAACGTTACGAATATTAAAAATATATGTGCGCCAGCAGCTTGACAGAAAAGATTAATCTAATTTTTATGAGAACGAAAAATAGGGAAACAACGACCAAACGAGTGTGCGAGGCACCCGCGTCTTTTCACTCGCCTCATCGCTTCCGTTTATATATTTTTAAGCCGCTTTGTTTCGCTTGTGTACCTCAGTCGCTATCACAGAAAAAAACGCAGGAAAGACGCTCTCCCTGAAAGCGCGCTATCTTCTGTGCCGCCAGTCAAAGAATGTTGCGGTTCAGGCACGAGGAGGATCCAGACAACAGCGCTTCGTGAGGCAATTACAGTTTTATGCGTCCAGTCCCTTTGTACAATTGATCACAACAAACCACGCAGAACAGAAAACCATATCAAATACATATACGAGGTGGAAAAACAAAAGTTTATATCAACGGTTTCTTCACAGAAGAAAAACTGGAATAAATGAAATGAACTGAAGCTGTAATTTAACGGAGGTTTTGCTAATTAATTTTCTTTAAGTTTTGACGAATAAGTCAGCATCGTTCCAAGATAAAGCCTTGACTGGAGGCGTATACATTCACGCTCCTAGAACAAAGAGGCCTGTAATCTATACAATGTGAACAACAATACGCGTGAATAGAAAACCTTGTAGAGAAGGGAAATGCAATTTCTCTAATTCTGTTAATTTTACTTCCAAAGCAATTAAAAAGAAGCCGGAGATAATGGTTGGAAACAATCGCCGCCTTACAAACTGTTTCTGTCTTTATAAATGAAACATCTTCAGGCTCATTTTGACTTCCATGCCTGCATGGCTCAATGCAATTTCAGATAAAATTAACATCGTTAGATTTGGAACTTAATAAAATGGGAGTGAGAGAAAATGGGAAAAAAGATGGATCCGGGTCAGAATATTTTTAGAATTACGAAGCTCCAGCCTTGGTTAGATGTAATTTTCAGTATCTGTGCAGACATTTTCAGACAATTAATTTTCCTTTAATCATATCTGTACAAAGGGACCTCTCTGTTTAAAATTGTAATTATATTTCACGCTTAAATTGTAAGTTTGAATAATGATTTTCTCTCTCTTCGGTGTCCTGTTTTAGAAACTCACTGGCTGCATTATTCTTCCCCAGGCTAAAGGCACAGGAAACAGTCTTCCATTGTAGCGGAAAACTGCCCACAGGAAGCTCCGGTCACATGACACAAGCTCCATAACCAGCGTCGGTCAGATACAGTAACACAGGAACACACGTGCCCCACACACGCGCGCACAAACAAACACGCATGCACATACGCACAGGTGTGCACATACACACATGCACACGCGCGCACACACACCCACGTACAAACACACATGCGCGCACACACGCACGCACAGGCACACCCACATACACACACACACAAGGAAGGTGTGTAGGGTGTAATGCATAGGGTGCAAGTTGTAGAGTGTACAGCACAGGGTGCAGAATGTAGTGTGAGGGCTGTAGAGCTGTGTAGTGGGAAGGTGCGGGGTGTAGGGAGTAATGTGTGGGGGTCTCATTAGCCAATCGGTGAGTCAATTAATAATTAATAAATAGTCATGAACTGGAGTTGGACATCCCTGGTGTAAAGAATGTAATGTCTGGGATGTAATGCATAGGGTGTAGTGTGTAGGGGTTGTGTGTGAGATTTAGTGTAAAGGTTGCAGTGTGTAAGGGTTGTGTGTGAGATGTAGTGTACAGGGTGTAGTGTGTAGGGGTTGTGTGTGAGATTTAGTGTACTGGGTGTAGTGTGTAGGGGTTGTGTGTGAGATGTAGTGTAGGGTTGTGCGTAGGGTACCGTGCATAGGGTATGGGGTGTAGGATATAGTGCATAGGGTGCAGTGTGTGAGATGTAGTGCATAGGGTGCAGTGTGTAGGACATAGTGCATAGGGTGCAGTGTGTGAGATGTAGTGTATAGGGTGCAGTGTGTAGGATATAGTGCATAGGGTGCAGTGTGTGAGATGTAGTGTATAGGGTGCAGTGTGTAGGATATAGTGCATAGGGTGCAGTGTGTGAGATGTAGTGTATAGGGTGCAGTGTGTAGGATATAGTGTATAAGGTGCAGTGTGTGAGATGTAGTGTATAGGGTGCAGTGTGTAGGATATAGTGCATAGGGTGCAGTGTGTGAGATGTAGTGCACAGGGTGCAGTGTGTAGGACATAGTGCATAGGGTGCAGTGTGTGAGATGTAGTGTATAAGGTGCAGTGTGTGAGATGTAGTGTATAGGGTGCAGTGTGTAGGATATAGTGCATAGGGTGCAGTGTGTGAGACGTAGTGCATAAAGCACTGGGACCTGCTGAGACAGAGTCCTGTTTGTGTTTGTCGACCACATAAATAATGTCCCACCAACCTGACGATAAGAGCAGATGCCACAGAGGAAGAGCGTCACCGCCATTCAGACAAGCAGCACGCAGGTGGACATTAGATTTTCAACAGGAGTTCTCTTCATCTTTCCTTCTCCTTCTCACATTTTACCTCTCCCTCCCTCGCTCTCGCTCTCTCCCTCCCTCGCTCTCTCTCTCTCTCTCTCTCTCTCTCGGAGCTGGGCGGCTGAGAGCAGTCCCGCTTTATCGGAAGCGGCAGACAGCGCTCCGGCCCGATCTGTCTCCTCTTCATTAAGCAAATGCGCCGGCGTGGAAATGAAAACATAATAGCTATTTGATTTCCGCGGAGATATTTTGCATATTGGTCGGGCGCCGATAGCGGAATTTCATCAACTCCCGTTTTTCTTGCCCTGCTTTTTTTTTTCTTTAAAAAAAAAAAAAAAAAAAAAAAACAGAATTACGGGACAGGAGCTACGGATGGATCGAGGGAGAAAAGGCGGTTCCCCTGTGAAAGACGCTCAAGCATTAAACACCCCCCCCCCCCCCTCCCGGGAGATAAGGGGGGGGGAGACGTAAAGAGTTCACCGTGATTTAGCCGGACCGCGCTAATGGGAGACGGCGCAGAGGAAGTTAGCTCCTCAACCAGCAGGTCCCGACTCGCAAACGGGCTGAGGGAGAGAGGGAGAGAGACAGAGGGAGAGAGGGAGGGAGAGAGGGAGAGAGGTAGAGAGGGGGAGAGAGGGAGGGAGAGAGGGAGGGAGGTGGAGAGAGAGAGAGGGAGAGAGAGAGAGAGAGGGATGGTTGTAGTTCTGGTTGGGGGGTTGTGATATCACCGTAGAAACAAGGTGTTCAGGATCACCAGGGCGATTAATTCCCCTGTGGAAAGCATTCAGCTGGGTTCATTGGGAATTAACTACAATAGCGAGCTAAGATCCAAAAACAGGATCATAGTAATGTGGGAGGTATGGGCAGGGGAAAAGTGTGTGTGTGTGTGTTTGTGCGCACACGTTCACAAACCTAAAGACTCACCTCACTTTCACACAGAGCCAGAACTCAATGATGTCATGAACACAAATGACCTCACAAGAGACCCGTCCCCACAGCCCCACATCAACATCCAATCATCTTTGAGCCGGCACTGCCCGCAGCCCCTAGACCCCGCCCCATTTCCACACAAAGCTCAAGTCTCCACTGACCACAGTCCCTCCCACCTCAGTCTGGCCTTCACTGCTCTCTTATCCACCAGTGACCCTGAGACCCAGAGCTCAGGCATGTCAGAGACTAAACAGAGTCTGAACAAGACACACACACACACACACACACAAGCAGAGTCTCTCTCTCACACACACAAGCAGACTCTCTCTCTCACACACACACACACACACAAAAGCAGACTCTCTCACACACACACACACACAGACGCACAAACACACACACAGATACACATAGAAAAGTGCAGTGCAGTTGAGAGAGCTGTTGTGTGTCTCTGCTGTGAGTGCACCGAGGTCAGAGCTCCTGAGTGGGACAAAGTCACCTCACCCCCAGGGCCGTACCCGAGGAGCAGCCAAAACCAGCCTGGAACCCACAACCAAAACCAGCCTGGAACCCACAACCAAAACCAGCCTGGAACCCACAACCAAAACCAGCCTGGAACCCACAACCAAAACCAGCCTGGAACCCACAACCAAAACCAGCCTGGAACCCACAACCAAAACCAGCCTGGAACCCACAACCAAAACCAGCCTGGAGCCCACAACCAAAACCAGCCTGGAACCCACAACCAAAACCAGCCTGGAACCCACAACCAAAACCAGCCTGGAACCCACAACCAAAACCAGCCTGGAACCCACAACCAGAACCAGCCTGGAACCCACAACCAGAACCAGCCTGGAGCCCACAACCAGAACCAACAACGAGCCCACAACCAAAACCAACAAGGAGCCCAC